>NW_017156387.1:98467-147012 GCF_001652005.2 Ceratina calcarata
TTTTAATCCTGACACAAATTCTGAATTCTGAACGAACTCGAACGCGTGAATTTAATATAGTAAAATCTTCTATAGTGACGCAGTGCCACTTTGAAAAGTACGTGGGAGTCAAAAACTGGTTCGGTTGTCAAGATGGAACACACTAATCGATATTTTCGAAAGCGGAGAAACGCATACTTCGCGATCGTTCGGATGTTTTAAATCCGACGAACCAACTCTTATCATATCATAAAACATAATCGATATATTGCTCAAGAATTATTCTAAACGATGAGATCTCCGTATACGTGAACCGTACAGTGCCTACCTGTTAGCTATAGTAATCGCCATACGGTAAGGTTAAAAGGAACGATCTCCAGGGATGATAAACTGGACGAGGACCTACGAAAACGATCAATTCTCGCACGGGATTTTCCATCGACCTTGAGACAAATCGAAATTTCGTCGACCATATGATAACTCGATGGAGTACAATGAAATCAGTGTACAAATTGTTTTTCCTCTGGCTCATCTTCATTGCGTTGATAATATTACTTAATCTGACGAATTTCTCTCAACAATCTCACGAGAACAAAATCTACGATGTATCCACCAAAGAGACCGTCCCCTCGACCATTGCAAAAAGGGTACAGCAACCCTCTGTTACTCGGGAAGTAACGATATGCGTTGTGGTCTGTGGGGACAGAGTGGACGAGGCATTGACCATGCTCAAATCCGCTCTGGTTTTCACAAAAAGATCCTTGCAATTCATCGTGATAGCTGAGACCAATTTGATTCCTGCCTTTGACGAGAAGCTGTCCGAATGGAAATTCATATCGAACAAAACGTTTGATTTCACCGTGAAACCTATCACATTCCCAGAAGGTAGCGACGCAGCTATGTGGAAGAAATTATTCAAACCCTGTGCTGCACAGAGATTATTCCTTCCAGTAAGTATTTCAATATAAACTACAATTATTCCATGTATTTATTTTATACATTTTTATAGTCTGTATTGAACGAGACGGATGCTGTTCTGTACGTGGATACAGACACCCTGTTCTTGACACCGCCAGAGATTATTTGGGACGAATTTAAAAAAATGAATTCTAGCCAGCTGGCTGCTCTCAGCCCAGAGCACGAGGATCCAAGTACAGGATGGTACAACAGATTTGCTAAGCATCCTTATTATGGGAAACTGGGTGTGAACTCTGGAGTGATGTTAATGAACCTGACGAAGATGAGGGAGTTCAGATGGATAGAATACGTGATACCTATCCATAAACAGTATAAATTGAAGATAACGTGGGGAGATCAGGATATAATAAATATTATATTCCATTATCACCCGGAGAAATTGTACGTCTACTCGTGTAGGTACAATTACAGACCCGATCATTGTATGTACATGCATGTATGTACTAAAGCTGAGAAAGAGGGTGCACTCGTGTTGCACGGATCTAGGAGCACGTTTCATTCGGAGAAGCAGCCTCCCTTTAGAGCGATTTACAGAGCGATGGAAGAATATCAATTGAACACTGACCCGTACGATTATTTATTGGTACCAATGAGGAACTACTTAGCTCTGGAGCATAAGTCAAACTGTGGCAAAGTGTGGAAAGTATTTATTATCCAACCGGAGTTACACTTAGGACAGCAATAATATATATGAAATATCTTCCAGTATACCGAATTTAGTAGATGATATTTAATATATACACCGTAGACGAAAATTTTATCTCTACTCAGACTGACTACGTTCCATATCGTGCGTTCTCGTTCCGTTTTATTAACAAGTGCGCTGTGATTGTTGAAGTATGAAGAGAAGGAGAGCCATATTACATTCTAAGACAATACTCTTTTTCGAATCTCCTTTTTATACTTAAATATAACTGTAGATTAATTTTACGGAAAACGTTCGAATAAATTTGATACGACGCTTTTACCAGCGTCTGTGTAATCGTTTCATTGTTTGTGATACTTTTACGAATAAAATGAATCGTTTTTAACGTGACCACCCGTTTTACTACCATGCCGTATGATAACGCACCGTTTCCTCGCTCCACCTCTCTAAAGAGGAGGGGGTCGTTACATTGAAAGGGTTCCGATTCCGAATAAGGGAACCTCAGTACGCAGATACGCTCCTGCGAGTCACGATTGTTCGTGAAACTGCGTTTCTAAACATCCTCTTTACCGATCCCGCAAAATTTGACTCGAGTCGAGTACACTTTGAAGAGGGAAAGAGAAGAGAACTGGTTCCGCGATGGAAGTTCGCGTGCTCAGCGAATTTGCGTTGCGATAAGGCGCGATCAGCCCGGCTTTGATACAAGAGATAAGAGCAGATTGTCGGCCAGTCGACCGGGAAACGGTACACGTCATGAGGAACTCCTGTGTTTCTTTTCTTTGATTCCCATCCTGGTAACGCCGTGATAGAAGAGAGGTAAGTGATCCTCTCCTTTCAGATACGAGGAATCATCAACTTTGATATACTCGCGGTATAAGAAATGAAATGGTAATTGTTTCGTAGTTAATCGAGCGGGTAACAGTCAGTAGAAATTAATAACTGTGAGAATTGTAACGCGAGCCAGCGATCCGTTAAACCAGTACGACCACCTTTCAGTGGTTCTCCTGTTACACAGATCTTCAGACCTTTGTACCATATTCCTACGATTCTTGCATATCTCATTATCTTTTTTATCTCGCCTGTAATTTCGTTATTTTTACCTGCTGACGCAGAGTTATGAACGCCCGAGCATATATAATCGATTTTCGAAGCTGTGGATCACGATTCCACGAATTCGCTATCATTTTATTATACCATTGAGCGGTCTTATCAAATAGCTAGCTTCTAGAATTCCGTCACAGCAGGCAACTTTCAATTCTCTTTCATTCTTTTTATCTCGCTGTTATAAGCATGCATTTTACCGTGTGCGCTTTAAAAAACATATGATCGTTCGTAAGGAGGGGATACGCGGCGAGTTTCAAAGAAAATGGGCATCGAATTCTGCAAGAATTTCGTCGGCGGTTCGAGTAATACAGAGAAAATATCGAATTGCTGTTTCGCAGACGGAATGCCGTTGTTCAAAACGCGTCCGAGGGTCCCCCCGACGGAGGAGAAGGTTCTGAACGGGAACCATCAGAACGATCACAATAATCAACCGAACGGCAATGAAAGTAATCAAGAAGATACTCAACAGCAGAATGGCAATCAAGAGAAACGGTCGTCGAGGTACTCCAAACCGCCTCTAGTGTTTCATTGTCAGCTGGCCCACGGGAGTCCTACGGGACTTATATCGGGATTCAGTAACGTGCGAGAGCTTTATCAGAAGATCGCAGAATGCTACGATTTACCCATGGAAGAGGTAAGTGGTCGTTTAATTAATTACATTTATCTCTCGTTCGTCAAAGCCAATAATCCTACTATTATCTGTTTCTAAAAGATAAATCAAATTCCTATCGCTCATAGTTCGTGTTTATTATTTCTGTGTTTAAATTACTCTCGGTTACTAAAGTTTGTTCGCGGGTATAGGGAGAGCATTCCGGATACCGGAAACGGTTCCGGGCCGTGGCCTCTGGCCTACGCGTAGCTCTCCGTGTAATAACTGGTTGGAAAAGGCCACCGGCTGCATTTCACCAGAACGGGCTGACCGTGCTGCTTACGCAGCGAGTCATTATGATCAGGGACACCTGCGTAACACCGGCCAAGAACCGGTGAAAGTTAATTCACGTTTCAGAAATTCTAATTTTTCATTGCACAAACACACAGACAAATTACATAATTAATAAAATGTTTTGCAACATTAAAAAGTTGTACCTGCTTAAAACATAATGTATGAATATTTCTCAATGATTTAGATAATCTTCTGCACGCTGAACACTCACAAAATCGAGATGACAGAGCTGCTAGGCAATCAGATAGGAGTCGGCGATTTTATATTCGCTCATAAAAAAGGTAGCAACCGTGAATTCGCAGGAATCAATTTTAAAAACTGTATAATGATAATAATCGTTTTTTTAGGAAGGCCCAAAGAGATAGAACTAGTGAAAACGAACGATTCCCTTGGATTAACGATAACTGATAACGGTGCTGGCTACGCTTTTATAAAGCGTATTAAAGAAGGTTCGATAATTGACAAAGTCAAGGTGATAGAAATTGGAGATCACTTGGAGAGACTAAATTCTGTTAGTCTGATCGGTAAACGGCACTTCGAGGTCGCTAAAATGTTGAAGGAAATCCCTAAGGGTGCCACGTTCACGTTAAGATTAGTCGAGCCGATGAAGAATGGTTTTGCAAATATTGGTCCGCGAGGAGACGCGAAAAAGGGGAAGAAATCTGGCTATGGAACCGGCAAAGAGACTCTCAGGTTCAAAGCTGATGGAAGTGCACAGATCATCGAGAAGGTAAGTGATATATTAATTAAAATGAACGTAAAAAATGCTGATTAATTTTTTATCTGCAGGTGGACGATGCTGCTGCTATCGGCATTGAAAAGATAAATGTGATCTTGGAGAGCTTTATGGGCATCTATGACACTGAATTAGGTAAATGCAGACATAATGCATTTATAGAAGAATTGCATGTTCAAAAGACTTTAAATATCCAAAGTGAAATAATTCAAGGAATCTTTTTATTTTCTTTGCATCTGTTTTGAACAGCTACACAAATCTGGGAACTGGCAGAGGGTAAGTGCAACAGCATTGATTTTGCAGAAGCGATTGACAACTCAGATCTAGAAGACTTTGGATTCACGGACGAGTTCGTTATCGAGCTGTGGGGTGCAGTTACGGATGCAAGAGCTGGAAGGCATCGATGATGGACGACAATTTATGATTAAATGGAATCAGAAAAAGGAAGACAGGTCTTCCTACACGAGATTCAACGTCGTAGAAATGAAGTGGATGAGAGATAGGAAACGTGAATCGATCGAAAAATAGTATATAGCATTTGTACAATTTATATAATAAATAAATATATATTTAATGACGAATTGTGTTATTCTGTATATCAAGTTAAGGGACGCGGGAGCGTCCCGAAGGCAAGTTTGAGTCTGGAGATTGCAACTACATTTTCAGTCCGCTATTTATACTTTCCAGTCCGGCGGAACTCACGTGGATAAACAGTATTAAATATTAAAAGTTAGCGCTCTATTCTTTCATCTACTTTTATTAATAGAATATAAAGCTACACAATCCGAAAGGTGATGTGTTAATTAATAAAAGTATGTTGCGATAGACTAAAACAATTTCTTTTTAACATTCAATTTCAAAATACAATTATATTGGTAATTATTTATCAAGACATGTCAAAAATAAGAGTATATTTTGCGACAGAGTAAGGGTTCTCTATTTAGCTACTTTTGCTCTATTGTGCTGCAAGTTTACATTGATTTCATGATTTACTAGGTTTATGTGCAATGTGTGCTTCCCCTTCCACCACTATTTTTCATATAGTAGCAGTAGCGGGACGTACAGTGAGGATTATTGTTGAAGATCACGCATTTTTATAGGCGTTGATGTAGAATCGGACAATACGTATTCGGTAGTAGAGGGGAAAGCGTAGAAATCACATATAGGAGAACGCTGATACGTCGTTGGTCAACAGCAATTGGCTCCCCATATATGTATTTAAATAATAAACTTATGAGCGAAACTTGACAACTGTTACTACGATTTCATTACTTTCTAGTTCTCAATTTGACAAAAATATAATTGTTTTATTTAAATTTAGTTGAATATTGTTTATAATTATGATGATAATAAGTAAATGGGAAACTTGACGTCTTTCGTTGATTTCACAACTTTCAGGTGCTTCTTTTCACAAGGCTATAATATTTATTATATTATTGCTACTTAAAATTATGAACGAAAGCAATGTAAGAAGGATTTTGTTGGAATAGGAACCAGACATCTCAAACTTGCCCATTTCTTTTTCCCTCTTACTCGAGAATCCATGCAAAGCTGATCTACTTGATAGTCTGTTTACATGGTTTGTCAATCACTATAGCAGATAATATAGAGATACGGCGAAAGTAAACCAAGCGATGATAAACAAGTTACTCAACTTGTTCTGTAGAGTCGCATAAATATTAAAAGCTATTAGAAATTCGTTTTAAACTTATCAGAAATCTACAAGTACTTGCCAGATTTTTTCGCAGTGCGTCTAATCTCCGTACAATAAGAACCAATAAGAGTTCGCTGTAATCAAAGCGTCGTTATCTACGTAGTTAGTATCAGTTGGTGTCTTGGTGTCAGTCAATGTATATTGCTGACCGAACGTGTTGCCGACTCGAGCCGTGAAATTTTTCATCGAAAAATGGTGTTTGCCATTACCAGAGCCAGCTGTATTTTTCTCCGTGCCGGCACGGGGCCTAAAAATGGATATAAGAATTTTAAACTCTCCAGGGTACGTAATTTGCGTATTAAAAAACCTGCCGACTAACCTCGTTCCCTGACATTTTACTTCTAATTATCATAATACAAAAATAAATGATCATAATCCATCTTTTAATTTACTTTCCCGATCATGCGACGGTAAATCATTAATTTCTAAGGATATTTCTGATACTCGTAGATATGCTCTGTGAATTTCTCTATAAAAACCGACGTTCCCGAGCCAGAGGAGGAGGCACCAAAGTTAAAACCACCGGTAGGTGATGGAAAAGTATTCAAAAGCGTCGAAGAGGCAATATCGGACATGCCCGACGGTGCTAAACTATTGGTTGGTGGATTTGGACTTTGTGGCATACCTGAGAACTTAATTGCAGCTGTTTTGAAACGGGGTGCCAAAGATTTAACTGTTGTTTCGAATAATGCAGGGGTTGAAGATTTTGGATTAGGTATACTGTTAAAGGAACACAGGATTAAAAGAATGATAGCTTCCTACGTTGGAGAGAATCCTGAGTTCGAGAAGCAATACCTTGCTGGCAAGCTCGAAGTCGAATTAACTCCTCAAGTAAATAGCAATAAAACAAAAAATCTAATGAATCGAATTAGAACTATTTAAGAAAACATATTGATTTTATATTGTCCGTGTTTAGGGCACGCTTGCAGAACGTGTAAGAGCTGGTGGAGCTGGTATCCCAGCCTTTTACACACCCACAGCTTATGGAACCATAGTTCAAGAAGGAAACGTAATTGTGAAATACGATGAGAACGGGAATGCAGAGATATCTGGAGAACCGAGGAACGTGGCTCAGTTCAATGGCAGAAATTATGTAATGGAAACGGCGATCACGGGAGATTACGCTCTCGTGAAAGCTTGGAAAGCAGACAAGGCTGGGAACTTGGTGTTCAATAAATCAGCCAGGAATTTTAATCCTGTAATGTGCAAGGCAGCTAAAATTGCTATTGCTGAAGTCGAGGAGATCGTAGAGAATGGACAACTGGACCCTGATCACGTTCATCTGCCAGGGATCTTTGTCGATAGAATCGTCAAAGGTGTTTCGTACGAGAAACGTGTCGAGGTTTGTATATAATTCTTATAAAATGATACTTAAAATTATTTGAAATCATTACTGATGATTATTTTTTAGAAACGGTTCACGAAACAGAATATGAAGCCTAAGAAAGTGACGCCAGCCAGCAAAGCTAGGGACAGAATCATCAGGCGAGCAGCTTTGGAATTCAAAGATGGAATGTATGGTGAGGAATTGAACAGATCGTAATTAACATCGTTGTCAAAGGTTCTAAATCTTGATAAACGAATATCCTACAGCCAATTTGGGAATCGGTATTCCTATGCTAGCCTGCAATTACATTCCCAAGAATGTGAAAGTCATATTGCAATCAGAAAATGGTATTTTGGGATTGGGTCCATTCCCAGACGAGTCAGAAGTCGATCCAGATTTAATTAACGCCGGGAAGGAGACTGTTACCGTTCTCCCAGGAGCTTCATTCTTCAGCAGTGACGACAGTTTCGCGATGATTCGAGGGTAATTATCGCGATTCGATAAATACATTACAGATTTTCATCGAAGGAATTAATCGTTCAAACTTTTGCAGAGGTCACATTAATTTAACAATGCTGGGAGCTATGCAGGTATCAGAGAACGGAGATTTAGCAAATTGGATGATACCAGGAACGATGGTCAAAGGAATGGGAGGAGCTATGGACTTAGTTTCCGCCGCGAGTACAAAAGTTGTCGTTACTATGGAACACAAAGCCAGAGATGGAAGTCCTAAGATTTTGAAAAGTTGCTCATTACCCGTTACAGGTACCACTCTATTTATATATCTTACAAAAGAGGGTCGATTCTTAACACTTTCGTCCATAGGTCAACATTGCGTCGATCTGATAATCACAGACTTGGCAGTGTTCGAGGTAGTCAGCGGAGAGGGACTTAAACTAATTGAAATCGCGCCTAACGTCGATATGAGTGAGATCGTGAGCTCTACGGGCTGCGAATTCGCGGTGGCCGATGATCTTAAAGAAATGGGACAGGTGAACTTGGAAGACTGTCAGTAAAGGTTTAAGGAAGATACTTAAAGCAACTTGTTTTCCAATTGAACGGCAGACAGAGCATTCTATCTTTAAGCAAAGTTTGTCTACAATTTCACGCGTTAGCTAGGTCCTAACAAATTGATGTATAATTTTGTAATATATGAACTAAAGAATAAACGCCCATAAGAACAAATCGTACGTTTTATTTACTATCCTAAAATTTACAATAAAAGAAACTTCATTCTCTGAATTTGGCTTTCACTTTCGCCGGCAATGGTAACAAGTACAGAACGCTGTTGAATATACTCAACCCGACGGCGAATGCCAAGGAGATCAATAAATTTAAATCGACGTTCAAAACTTCTGAGATGTTCTCACCTTCGCGTGTGAACCGTTCTATTAAATAAGATCTGCCATCCGGGTACCTGCATAGCTCAGGTATACCGGGGCACGTGAAACTCTCGTTGTAATGCAAATTCACGAACGTAGGGACGTCAATAGCTAATTGATTAAGAGCCAGCGAGGCGTATCTGGCTGGAAACGCAGTGGAAACTGCGGCCAGCCAGTACGACAAGCCTTTCAGACTCCTGATAGCTCCAGATGCTAATACTAGAGACACCTGAGTCATGTATAAAACTGTAATCGCGCCAGTGATCGGTCTTCCAACGACCATAAGCACTGCGACAGTTACTTGCTCCGCGGCCACATAACTGGCCCAGAGAACACCACAGGCATAAGCCCAAGTGGACAAGTCCAATTCCAGAATGGGTGTTAAAATGCCTATAGTGATCATGGTAGATATAAAACTCAACGGCAAACTCAGTAACGCGTATGCAGTCAAGAACATGGCCCCACCGTACAAACCTTCCCTTTTCTCTTGATAGTACCTAGCCCTGTATCCTGGAACTTTTTATTAACTATTGTTATATCAATCAATTGTCAATTAACGCCTAATCGTCAGGCACTTAAAAACTTACAGAGCAGAGCCGTGCACGCGATTCCAGCAACGTAGAACAGAGTCAGTACGTTGAACACTAGACCGCCTGTTTGTAAAAATATTCGAGACTGCATAGGAGTCGAATGCGAATAGAGAATGCTCATCAGAGCTACGGAGAATGGTAGCAATAATAGTCTGGCAGCGAAATGCCCTAAGCCTGATTTGTTAAAGGCAAACGATGCTGCCATGCCTCTCCTAAAACGTCGTTCTAATATTAATCCGAAGACGGAGTAATAAAACCCGTTTCACGTACAAATAAAGGGCGAGCAGGGTAGAAAAGCATCCTGGTTTGATTCCACGACCGAGACCCTTGTGCATGATTCCTAACGGCGTGTCTTTGACGTTAGGCGGTACCTGAGGTGCCTCCTTCATGTAAATTACACCCTCGGCCTTGAACTTTTCGACGAGGACTGATATCTGCTGATTCGATTCTAAGAAACGATCTCTGGAGCGACGGTCCACGGTCGAGAGACACACTGAAAAAATCGTTAATTCTCAAATTTACTCGCCTATGTTCATCCGTTTATACTCACAGTAATACATCAAAGGATTCTCGAGTTCCGGACACGGGAAACCGATGTAAGTGAAATAATCCAACATGCTCCTAGTTGGTCCAGAATAAACCACCGCGCCCAAGCATAAGAGAGTCACTCGACTGACAAAAGGTAGCACGTCGGATCTAGGAGTCTCCATCGTTAGAACAACGATGGAACCCCTTCTGGTCGCGTAAGACCAGAGCATTGAAACGATCAGATAAGTGTTTAAAGGATCCGTGTCCCATGTGGGTTCGTCCAACAGCAATAAAGTTGGATCTTTAGCTAATTGCACGCCGAGCATCAATCTCCTGTATTCCGGTTTAGTCAAATCGTTGACTGATCTGTTCGCGACTTGAGACAACGCGAGATCAGCGAGAGTCTGGCGAACTCTGGCCTCTCTGTTGCTCAAATTCGCGAGCCATGTGGCGTAGGTCAGTGTCTGGCGTACCGTTAAACTCGGTAACAAATGACATCTGTGAGCCACGTATCCCCCGTGCCTCCGGAACAATTCCGGGGTTAATAAATTATTATTCAGAGTCACTCTGCCCCTGGTTTCTCCCTCTGCTCGTCCAGCTAAAACACAATTTTCAGTGACGACCTCGGCCGATTAATTAACTCCTTGCACTCCTGTTTCAATTTCGTTATCAGACAATTCCGTGATTACATTTTATATACATGTTTAATCGTACTTTCTGAAGTACATTCGACATAAAATAGAACAATAGAGAATTACTGGGAACAGAATTGAAAAAAAGGGAATGCAAACGATTGATCTACTCGAATCTTACCGATGACATCGAGTAAAGCTCTTTTCCCTGAACCCTTCGAGCCGAGAATCGCTAAAACTTCGCCACCGTGAACTCGAGCGGATACATCTCTTAATACGGCAGTGGGTTCTGACTTGTTCAAACAACTGCCTTCGATGATCACGGCAGTGGAATGAAAAACGTTGGAGATGTCGAGAGTACAGTCCGGTGGAATCATCGTGAGTCTCTTTCGATTACCACATTACGTCCGTCGAATCTGCAACGAGTGTTGAATTAAAGAGCAGTGGCTCGGTGCCACGAGAAGATGCACAGGCTGGCACTGTTGCCAGAGAAGTGAACATTGCATGTAATACACAAGCATCGGTAGCGATACCTGGGAGTTGGCTTCACGAGGTGAATGCCTCCTACGAGAGGATCTTGGTGGGAGAAAGGTAACATCTAGTGGTAGCACAATAACGTACTCGCTTACTCGAGACCCTCTCAATTCTCCCGACAGTATCACGACGATTAAAAATTCGAAACTATTCAGAAATGACCTTAATTCAAATCGGTGACCTCGGACAAACACCAGACATTTTATCTAAGAGGTATCTCTGAGCCTGGGACCGGTTCTAAATTCTTGAAAATATATTAGAACACCGAGAGACGTTCGAGTTTCGAGACGAAACGAAATATGCGATTGTCGTAGTGTAAAAATGATCCAAGATCTGTTGAACGACGATGTCATCGAGAGCAGGGTTTGATTGGTGAACATGTACGCCACTGCGAACTTGAAAGACCACCGAGGAAGGAAGGGAACCAGGAGAGGGGAACCGCAGGAGGTTCGGAAGGCACGTCTGTCAGAAGGCAGCGTTTAGAAAAGGCTCCTCGGCGTTCAACATACCGATGCTATTGCGGTATCGCGATCGCGGATCGGGTGATGCGGCCCTTGTGCGATTCCTGACGAGAGCCCAGTGCGCGATACTCTCAAATTTTCATCCAGCATCACTGACCAGAGGACCGAACTCCAGTGGAATACCGATCGGAATGGAGAAACAGCATCACCTTGACTCGAGGCTCGCTTGAAAGCTCATCCCGAACGCCGGTGAGTCATTGCTGCGAAGAATCTCTACAGTAATGTATCGGGTTTCGTGGCACGCGTTCACGTGTCCCTTCCACGCAGCCCGGGTCAATTTTTATCACGATTATATTTAAGAATTTTCAAACGTTAGAGTAGAATGATTCATAGATCGCATCGTTCATCGTTTTAATTGCTGTTACAGCAGAGTGTTTTTATCCCGGAGAGGGATGAATACGTGGAAACGGCTTCTAATCTCTTGGTCATGCTTCAACGACTGGGAACCAGATTCTGCATAATGAGAAATGGTTCACCTGGTCCCGGTGAAAGCGACAGGTGATTAGAAACCGTTTTACTCCAGTCCTTATCAGCAGTCTGCGGGTTTTTAATAAATTATCCTGTTATGAAACGCAGAACCGGAGAAGAGGAACGAAACGAGCGCGGTTAATATTCCGTGGCGGCACTTTCCTCCTAATGCTTTTCATTTCACTGTCGATGCTTTCACTGCCTCGATAATCGCGCTATAATTGCCGAACGATATCACGATTAAAATTGATCAACGGTCATCCCTGCGGGACAATTTTTATTTGATAATATTGATCGTGGGTACGTGAGCAATTAAAAAGATATAAAAAACGTGTATATGGTTTTGGGAGGATGCTAAGTTCAGGGACTTTAACGAGCGCACAAGAAGCGTACTTGTGCACCTTTCCACGTGCCACGGACGGTGCTCCGGGTCGGTTTGCAATGTTGATTAAGTCTTTCTTGCGGCAGACGGCCGTACCCCTTTGGAATATTGAAAAAACCGGCAACACTGACCTCGGTGCACGTCTTTACAAAGCGTACCCTTACTCCGCAGCGGCTGTGCACGGCGGAACGAATACAAATAATCTACTGGCTCAGAAATAAACGTCGAGCGTTAACGAAGACCGACTCGGCAAGCCAATGGATTTTTTTCTGTAATTAAAAACCCATCCTCTTAACACCTCTTTTTAGTAGTAGTAAAACCTCTTTTCCACATAAATGTTTTTACGTTGAAATGATATTGCAGAAACGTATGTCTTCCGGAGGACGTTTAGCCTGTAGAAAATAAGAACATGCTGGTACCATTATCGTTTGTATAATTAATCTCAAGCCTCGTTCCCCGATCGATTCTACGATTCGGAGGGCTTTCCACGGTTTTTTGCACGCGGTATCCAGGCCACGCTTTATTAAGTCACGTGCGTGTACGAGATCGAGTGGCACGCTCGTAGAAATCGGTGCGTGGGACAGTCCCACAACGCCGGAAGAGATTTCGAAACCCTCCGCGTACACCTATCGTTTCCCTAAACGCAGACAAAGAGAATTTATTGCCTGTACCGATGTAACACTTCTCGATTCGAATGAAACAATCGGAAAATCGTAACGAACATAGAAGAGTAATAAATACCTCGAACAATGTTATGCAAATAAACTGCATGAGAACAGAATTCTTAACGACTTTAAACTAGAAATAGACAAGTCTAAAATGCGTGAATAATATCGCATGGAAATCTTATGATAATCTCATTCCGCGGATGCTCCGTTTTGCATAAAACTTTTTAATCTAGTTATCGACTCATCGAGTTGCATGTTAATCTGTTAAACGTGACCGCTCCGCTGGCACACAACTATCGCTTTTCATCACGGACTGGCCTGATGGTCAGTGGATTGAAAAGTGAATTTGCATGTCGTAGACGATGAAAATCACCGAACCGTCTGAACGCGTATTAATTAAGTATCACCGTCCCCCCTGCAGACTGCAATCGTGCTCGAACGAGCGGGAGTTATGCGCGTTTACCAAAGTGTTACGGTAGATATAAATATATTTTTGCATACGGGGGGAGACATAATAGTGACTAGTTCGGTACAACAGTTGCAGAAACGGGATATGCAAATTAACAGTTAACTCGGATCCGAGATAGTTATCGGGCTCGAAGAAAAAAAAAAGGAATCGCGTACGCATATGGCGTTACGTAAATCAAAGGGAAACGATTACGGTCGATGATCACTGGATATACTTATGTTAAGTAAGGAGAAATCTATCAGAAAAAGAAAGGGGAGAGTTTTCTGGTTGAGATAGTAGAAATGGCATATATAAACATTTTGCCCGAGGCGATACGAATACACTTTCGACTCCGGGCGGTGTACCACTTTAAAAAGCAAGGTTTATGAAGAGGTCGATATTTACAGAGAAAACGATTAGCGATACAAGCAAGAATCTTAAGCTTGCCGTACCGTTACTCGACGCGTAAAAATCTCGCTTTTCCTCAAAATTTTACGGTCAAACAATATTCATTGTGACCGTCTTGGATAAAGACTTTTGGTTCTCGTGTAACTTGAAAATTCTCAACTACGAGAGAAACGTCTTCTCTCGAGAGGCTGCTCGGTTTCGCGCAAGCACCGTCAGTGAGTCAACGTCTAACGGGAAGCCACTTGGCAGCAGAGAAAAAATGCTACATGATGGCATCTGACGCGGACGTGCCGTTCGCGTGGACCACCCGATGTAAAAAGAACGTTACGTCTCACGTCTGTTGTTTACTTAATCATCCGACACGTTCTACTGACTCATTACATAGCTCCGCTTAAGTAACGCCATTCTAATTAATTAGATTCATAGACGATTGAATAGCGTTTTAAAATATGCCGATGATAGACTAGCGTTGTTAAACGTGATGTAGCCATCTACGCTTTCAAGTTCATCACGAGCTACACCGTTAAGAGGAATGTCGCCTCTCTCGGCCACGTGTGCTCACGCAATGAGCATAATCGCTCGAACGTATACAAGTATAAATAAACGGTGTGTAACGTGTATGCACTCACCGGCTTTGCAACGACGTATCCTCGTGAAATCGGCACCGAGTCATAAATCCACGGCTCCTTTGTAGCATCCACCAGTCGGCTGGTTGAAACTGTAAACAGAAAGTGGAAGAGACGTCTGAATTGTTAAATATTTACAACAGTTTCTTTCGGACGTTAAGAGTACCGATCTCTGTTTTATAATTGATAATTTAATAACGGTACGGGAATAAGAGCAGCGTAACAATTATTTAAAATGGCAAAAAGTAAGGCGATTAACGGTCAGACGTGCGCAGTGCCGCGTAATACATTCTGGAATATAGTAATAATAATAATAATAATAATAATAATAATAATAATAATAATTTAACGCGATCCGTCTGACCGAGAATGGATGAACGTCGTGCCGTATTCGGAAACAATGTGCAAGCTGGCGATACAAATCAGCGGGTAACTTGTTTTGTCCGTTCTGGAGCGAGCCAGACCTTTCTTCTCGCGAACAATTTCGAGCGTTCGGTAGCCAGCAATTTGAAAGGCTCGCCGATCATTCGCACGGTGCGTACGCCACGGAATTCCATAGCGCTTTATCACGGTCCATGCTGCGGAGCCATTCGCGCGATTCATTTCTGTATTTTAATTGAGAACAGTTTTTTCTTAATTGCCTGTTCTTCCGGGGAATAACTAAGCTCTTCTCCGCGGTAATTGCGACAGCCTGTTTTTCAAATTAGAGGAACAACTTGGAGATAAAATAATTCTCTACATGTTTTCGCACGTTTCTCAACGAACGTGACGCAATCCGTTTCATCCAGCCTCGCTTGAATTGTTCAGACGCCGCGAACCATGGGCTCGGAAGCGTGGGAGCTGGAACGGAGGTACTCCGTGCCCGGAGCGTTGGACACGAGAGGTTTGGAACCTCCAGCCAGCGAGGACTTGCACGCCTGGTCCATTTACAGGTATCGTTCGTTCCTTTCTTTCGTTCCTTCAGCGAGAGAACCGGTGCTCTACATCGATCTACTCCTGTTCCAGACAAAATCTGAATTCTGACTTCACGGATTCTGCGTTGGGTTCAGCGGAGAAGTCTCCTCTCCCGTACGGGAACTTCCAACTACGAGATTCCACGGTGCAGAGCATTCTCAGGCATCCGAGATACGGCCCCAAGAGTCCTCTCGCCAGCAATTCATATACATATCTAAAATTCGGTCTCCCCAGGGTCCTTCCCCCGAGTTCTAGGAACAGGGATGGTTCCAGTGGGTACGATTCCAGCGAAGAGGGTCGCAGGGTGTCTCACGCCGGTACTTCGGGTCACGGGACGTCCGCGATGAGATCTGCCAGAAGCGATCCTGATTTCAGACACGTTCACGCTGGTCCTCGAGAACACGCGCACTCCCAGTTAACAGTTTCGAGAGAGAATCCTAGGCTGAGGAGTGCCAGCGAGGCGAATCTCCTTCAGGGAGGTGTCAGAGGGAATAGGAGACACAGTATCGCACCAATCGATCCGGGTTATGGGGTTCACGAACCCAGAGGTATAAATACCTAGAAGAAAAAATTGATTTCAGTGCTGAAGAGGTATTGATTTCTAGGACACGGTATCCTCGGTCCAGAGAGCTACACTCTACCCCTGAGACCTGTCCCCTGCTTGCAGCATCCCCATCTACAGCTACGGGGAGTGGAAGCTTCGGGATCTGACGGTCTACCTTTGTTAAGAGGGATCACTTTAGAGGCTGGAGCGACGGAGGTGCTAGCTATCATGGCTACCACGGAGAGAGAGGGGAAACAAATTGTAGAAACCATCGCAGGAAGGAAGAGAATCAAGCGAGGGGATATTTTACTCAATGGAAGACCCGTGTCTTCCAGATCTCTAAGGTACACGCGACGAAAGAGAAACCAAATAGAAAAGACATTAAAAGATTCCTGTCGCAGGTCTCGCGTTGCCTATCTGTCTACTGAAAGTAGCTTGAGCCCAGGACTGACTGCTCAACAAACTCTAAGCTTCTACATGCTCCTCCGAGGAGGTCCGAACACTTCTAAATTGGAAGCTGATGCGATTCTTCAGGAACTCGGATTAGAAGCGACGAAGCACTGTCTGGTGAATTCGCTGACGACTTCCGAAGCGAAGAGATTGTCCCTGGCGTGTCGCCTGTTGCAAGATTCGCACATCCTCGCATTAGACAGGCCCACCCACGGCCTGGACATCTTCGATGCTTTCTTCTTGGTGGAATACTTGAGGCAATGGGCGGGCAGGGGTCAGAGATTGGTTGTATTAACTTTACATCCGCCGACGTATGAAATTCTCACGATGGTGTCCAGGGTGGCTCTCACTTCTGGTGGAAGGATCATGTATTCCGGGCCTAGGAGGGACATGCTGCCATACTTCGCCCTTGCGGAATTCCCTTGCCCTCCGTTCAAGAATCCTTCCGACTATTATCGTACGTAATCTTGAATTATTTCATGAACGATTCGATCTTCTAACGCTTTGATCTTGCAGTCGATTTAGTAACGCTGGACGATCTCTCCGCGGAAGCGATGTTGGAGTCTTCCCAAAGGATAGATCACTTGGCCGAATTAGCGAGAACAAGGCTGCCGCCCCTCAGCGATCCCGGACCCCCGGGGATGCTTCCTCCTTCTATCTCTACCCCGAACGTCTTCACGCAAGTCTATGCATTACTTCTGAGGACTCTGATCTACAGTCAGCCGTGGACGCTGACCAAGCTGCTCAGGAAAATCATGATCTCCGCCTCATTGAGTATTTTATTGGGTGCAATATTCTGGGACGTAGCCGGTGACTCGAATCTACATCTCAGAGACAGGATCGGGTTCCACTACGCCAGCCTGGGGATCTTCTTCTGGCCTCTGAGTCTGATAGCTATCTGCGAAGTCGCCGACTGCAGGCCGCACGTTGAGAAAGATATCAAGGATGGATTGTATGGGAGATTCGTGTATATTTTAATCGAGGTAAGCAGCTTGAAATTTAAGGATATATTAGCTATACAGTCAATCCCAAAAGTTTATGCACTTTAGAAATGCATTTTTTAAAAAGAAATCAAACGTCGGAAGAACATTGCTAATAATAAACAACAAAAAAAATTTTCGATTTTTCCGAAATTTTTCCAAGGGGTACCCCTTCAAATTTTGCGAAATTTTCGTTTTTGGCCAATAACTCCCAAACCGTTGGATCTACGAGAAAATTGCATCAGACCTTTTTTGTAGAGGACGACGAGATCTACAATTTCCATGTAAAAAGTTTTCGCTAGCGTCAATAGTTAACGAGTAATTTGCAAAAAACTGTTTTTTCGTTTTTCGTCAATAACTCGTTAAATAAGAATGCTAGCGAAAAAATTTTACATGGAAATTGTAGATCTCGTTGTCCTCTACAAGAAAGGTCCTATACAATTTTCTCGTACATTCAACGGTTTAGGAGTAATTAAGGAAAAACGAAATTTTTTGCCAAAAGTTCGCAGTTTCGACGCTGGGATGGTCGGATTTTGTCAACATCAATAAAATGCCAAATAATCATATGTAACTCATTAAATGTATAGCCAATACATCCTTAAAGAGCTTGTCGATGAAAATAAATTGAAATTCATTTGTCTTCAGCTCGTTTCTGGAGGGATATCATGGTGCGCGGTGTATCTCATCTATCTGGCCCCAGGGTATGCCATGTCTGGGCTTCATTTAATTCCTGACGAGAATCTCACTTCCTTGTGGAACTATCTTGCAACTGGTTTATTGTATTTGATACTGCAGCATTTGATTTGTCTGCTCTTCGCTCATACTTGCAAATGGACGTATCTGGCTTCCCTGTTCGCTGGGATAGTCATCGGCGAGATGACACTAGCCGGAGGCGTGACTTTGCATCTGGAGAATCTTCCAGGATGGTACCAAAAGATCAGCCCGATGCAGTGGACACTGTCTTTGCTACTGCCTCCTCTTCATCAGTCGGAAGTAATGAACAAATTAACCAATTGTAAGCCGAAACAGATTCAGAGGCAGGATATTATAGTTCAAGCTACGTGCGAGCCGCCCGACGGGGGTTTGGCAATGTACGAAATCGCGTTGGATAAGTTTAGCGTGAGGGGAGAACTGTGGCTAGGCATTGGGATAGCTATTGTTAGTTTTTTGATTGTACTAGTGTTCCTGTGCATTTGGTACACCACTCCCAAGAGACTGAGGAGTGCGCCGAACAAGCCATAAAGTGGAACAACTCAACGACTGAACTGGCTTGATATCTTTACTTTGTTAATGTAAAAGCGTATCAGAGTATTCCTTCAAATGTTCCAAGTACAATGATAAGGGAACATAGTTAATCGTTTAACGACGCTCGCAGCCCTTTGTCTACGTTATTGCGACTTTTTGAAGCGACGGACTTCAGAAACTCGCAGAGTAGACTTTGGGAACAAAGTTCCAAGGTCTGCCGAGTAGGTACACTTTAAACTAATTTGTACTTCGTGTTCTATCGATACTGTAATCGAACGAAGTGTCCTTATAAAATAAAGAATACAAATTTCGTCTGTTCATTGATCATCCCCTGAAACTAGAGAAATTTAAAAATACGAGCTCCGTCGGTTGTGGCATATAAACCCGGCCACATACTCCATCTACAACGCCGGGATATCGGCATAAGGTTCAACCGGTAAGTATAATCTTTTATTTACTAAAGTTTGGTAAAGAAAAGTACGTTCCAATATCTTTATTGGAATTATTTCTATCGGAGGAAATCGATTAGACGTTCCTGTCTGGTCTAAAAGCGAGCCTGTTAATTGATTATTAAGTCTGGAAACATTTAGACAGTCGCAAATCGATTTTCCATCATGGACAAACGTACCCGCCGACTAATTGCGTAATCTAAAAGCGATCTCGAAGAAAATAGATAGACCGCGTTCGCTAATTAGTCGGGGCTGAATAATTTTATCGAGCGTTCACGCTTTTACCTTTCATTCAACTTCAATCATAATTTGCGATCTTAATAACAACCAGAAATAGACTCGATATACAGAGGGAAACGTACTACAATTATATAAAAATGCAAACTCTCATTTCTATTTAGGAAAGATCGATTTTTGAATAGTTTCCGTTGCACCCTTTGCAACTTTCGAGGGTCCGTTCACCAAATTAGTACAAATTGACGGGGCAATCGTCGTAAATGCCGACTTCCGTCGATGGGAGTAATTAAGCACGGCGGCTAGAATTCTTGGAACACGGCTTCTCCACCGGAATCGCAGTCTCGCTCCGCGAGCATTAAACCTCATCGTCCCGTGGCGTCCCGTCGCGTCGACGTTACACCTCAAAATCAATGAACCGTTCCTCCGTTCTGTGCGCGTGTAACAGACCTTGATTCATTGAGACCACGACCATACTATGCGCATTCATTCTTCCACCTCCCCCGGCCGTGACTCACTACAGCGATTTCCACTATCGATTCGAGAAATTCTTAAACAGATAACAACGATTATTTGATCACTGATGTAACAAACTTCGAGTAAACAAGTTTACGAATAAATAATATGAAGAGTACCTGCCTGGGTATCGATTCTAAAATTCTGATACAGAGAATCTTCTAATAAATGTTAACACATAAAAACGTTGAGAAATAATTCTGTGAAGAAGCCGACGGTGGAGAAAATGGTTTGAATATCTGACAAGGTCTTTTACAACATATATAGGAACAAAAAGGGCACGGGATAATATCGTGGGCCCGCGTGGGCGAACGTATAAAGCTCTTTTCGCTTTCTCCCTCCTGATTCTCTTCATTGATTATTTTACTTCGCCACCTACCAGCTCGTGTCCGACGGGCGCATTCTGTATCAGCGTGTTACATAGATGTACATACGTATGTACATAGATATGTTCCACACAAGCGTTCCTGGATCCTAACGAGATCGGTTAATTGAACTCCTCCCCCATTATCTCTCATCGCCGCGGAGAATCACCCGGCTGTTTGCTCGACGAATTTTTCATTTCAATCGCATTTCATCGGGTTGCATCGCATCGCGTTGTTGTCCGAGTTTGAAAGCCGATACGCGCGTAGGCAGATGTTATTATAGCCGGAAACGATCGATTATCTGTATCTAATTAAACTCTTCCTCTCCGACATCCACTTCACTATGCGTTTCATTACTTACAATTAAATCAACACACGTGTTTCGAAAACGAATATTTAGACACTGACATATGCATACAAATTGTATGCATACAATTGCTATTGAAATTGAACTGGATCACTTCGTCCAATGTTTCGTCACGATATTCAGAAAATATGTGAACGCTTCTCAATTATCAGTAGTAAACTGCAAATTTTATGCATTTATAGAAAAATTGAATTCGTGGGAAATAAAAATCCTGTATGATGTGCAAAAATACAAGTACCGAAAGCTGAATCATATTGCCAGGCATTTTAAATTGATACCATAAATATTTTGTTATGTATAAAGATTCACAATGTAATCACTACTGTTGAGATTAACTTGTTGTTTAATACCAACTTTGTTGTACGCTTCATTGTTTACTCGTACAAACGTATGAGTAAATGAACGTACGTACCAAAACGAATATTTAAACACGAAAGATTCTCAGATATCACCGGTATCGATCGAACGAGAATAGTTCCTGAGTAATGAATACGTACCTGTAAATAAAACATCTCGCTCGCCGAATATATCTCGCAATCAGTCAAACGTAAATTTTTCGGTCCATAGAATGGATCCCCCAGTTAATACGTTAATATGCCATTTAACAAATTTAGATACTTAATACGCTAAATTACCCGATAAAATGCCATTTTTGCATGCTGCCCTTATCGTACGAGAATAACGGTTAAGTATTTTCGGATCACTCACCGATTCCTGTCCCTTCAATGGAATGATCTGGAACCTCTGGAGGGGGGTAGCTTCTTTGCAACTTTGTTCTCACACCGCTATTTCGCGAACACGTATTTTACTCACGGATAATTACACGAACTGCTTTAAATTTCAAAGCCCGACGCTCTGCGATTATGGAAATAGCAAACTAGCTCGGATCGGAGAAAATACGGAGTTCGGAACAATCGAGAAGCACGATGGATACCGGTCGGCTTCCCCCAAATTTTCTTTTACAGATAATTCGCGAAGAATCAAAGAACTATCGATAATTTTATGACCACTCGCGAATTATAAACCGGGGACTCGAAATTTTATAGCCACTCGCGAATTATATGAACCGAAATCACGAAATTTAACGCACAATTACGATCGGGACGATGGACTTCACGAGAAGAACGCGAAAGGGGAGAGGCACAGCGGACCGGAAATGAACCCGGAAAGAAAGGGAATCACGTACCCATTTTTTAATTGGCATTGAACATAATTAATTTATAAAATATGAATCCTGATTTACTAAAAGTCTAGAAAAGTTCAGAAAAATTTTCTGAGACCATAAACTCTAGCAACCTAATTCTTTAATTAAATTGTTATATAAAAAGTAAAGGGTCGAAAATTATAGAAAAAACGTCGTTTCCGCCCACTTGTTCAAAACACTTTCTAGCCTATTAATCAGTTATTAACTGCATCCAGAATTGGTTGCACATACTAAAAAAATTAATTGATTAATCTGGAATCATTATTTTCATTAAAAATTGTCTAGAAAAGTATTAAAACATACAAAAATTATGTTACTAATCCTGACCTTTTACCGCCATCTAAGATGCAATAGTTGTTAACCCTGATTATTGCCGCCAAATCGTGTCAGTTATATTAGTCGAACAATATGTGCATTCTAATTGAAGTGCATAATTATGTGTCAAAGAAATTAAGATATTGGTAAGATCAAACTGCGTATGTGACAGGAAAATGATGGAAAACAAGTTACAGAAGAATTTGTTGTTTGTTTTATCTACGATCGTTCATCTGTTCTTTCAACTCGCGAAGCTTCGTTCCTTCGAATCAGGTAAGTACTTGTTTCATAAAGCTTCTAATTAAATCATAAATGATTACCTTATCATATAAGAGTTACCTTAATATATCTGTAACGATATTTGATTCATAAGATCTGTGATATTACAATCAGGACTAACGTGTCATTATCGTCGTGTGTTAGGAGATGAATAACTTGTAGCTTCTCAGAAGCGTTCATCTTTTGTCTTTTCCCGCAGAGCAAAGGTAGGTCCAACGTGTCAATAAAGATACTCGATTCGTAAGGTCTCCGATAAAATCAGGAACGATGTGCAATTGTGATCAAGAGCGTTAGGAGAGTCATGAATAATTCGTACGTGTTAACCGAGTATCGTCTAATCGAGGGGGGAACGAAGGTCCCTTAGGTAGTTTTACAGGCTAGTAAACGTGCCGGAGTCTTATGTAGCCGATGGAATGTGGGCGTACCAGTTTCGAGAGTCATTCAGGGAATCGTCCAGCCGTATTCGGATTTCCCTTCTTCCAGTAAAAAGCACGGGAAACCGTCGTCAACGATAACATATAAGAATGCATCCACGATCAGCGGAACGTGATCGATTGTACGACCGACCAGTGTTTGCATAAGTAATTACAGGGAATATTAAGCAGGCGCGACTTTTATTATTGTATCAGGCTCGTGTGATATTTCTCCGATCGCTTTTGTCGGAGCTGGATATACGATCGTTCACAGCGGAGGCCTGGGTTCGTTTACGCGACTGTTCCGGTTGTATATTTTGAAAAAGCTACGAGAAGACTTGGCCGGCTATTTTCGTGCACCTCAGGACTGGATTCTCCTGTTCACAGTTTCAGGAACAATCCTTTGACAGTCTTGATCGTCGTCTTTTGGCTTGAGAACATTTCGATTCATTCATCCTCTTTACGCCTGGGTTTGTTTCATTATGGAAGCATGAGAGGAAAGACAGAACGATCTTGTATTTCTTAAGAGATTAATTGCCGGGCTATATTTTTCCAATGGAGTGTACCTGTCCCAGAGGTCGGAACCTCTTGGAACGGCGAAGAAAGCAGCCGGATGCAGGAGAGGCGCGGGGCGTCATTATCTTATCTCGAACCATTTCCTGTCAACCTGGGGCCGCTTTTCGTGGTAATCACACGCACACGCCCACGCGTCAGCCGCACGAACGCACACACCAATGCGAGTGCGTGCACTAATGCCCGACCAAGTGCCAGGGAGTATTGCTTCCGGTGCGTACACCCGCGTGCCTCTCTGTGTTCGTGCATCCGTGAGCGTACGCACGTTCGACGTTACATCTGGCGAGCCACTGTGAACCTGATAATCGGTTTCCTCCTCCGGTAGCCTGCAGGAACCAGACACAAATAAACAGCCGCTGTACGCGAGCTGCGGTGGATTCGTGGAAACGGATGTTTCCTTTGAATCTGGACGCCGAGATCCGGACCGATCAATATGCTTTATTAAACGGAAACGTGTTAATCTTTCGATGACGGCATCCTCTAAGAAAAGATTCGCCAAACGGAAGTTCCAGTTGAGATCAGCGGAGAGAAGAGAGTAGTACGTATAGAAAAAAGGCGTCGTGGCTGAATCGACGAGGCGTACTATGGAATCCTGATTGAGTAACGCCTCGCGACTTCCGACTGCATCACGAAATACGTAATGCCGCAGCCATTAAGTATGCACACCTGTTAAGGTCATCAACAGGTATCACTTACGTCATCTTAACGTACACATTACTGGTGTGACTGCCATAATAATACCGCGTGCACTTTTGCCAGCTCTTACTCTCAGCGATCGATGATCGCTTTGTTAGAAACTCGTTTGTCGATGTACCGATTCGAAATTGCAGGTTCACGCCGGTCAATAACTTGTCCCGTCAGCCAGATATAAAGGGGCACAATGCAAGTACTGAAGGGTGCTCGGGTTCTGGTTGACGGGACAAAATTTACGACGGGAGTTTCGGGGTTGTGAAGTATTTAAGGGAACAATGAGGATTGATTTGCCTGCGAAAATAGAATCTGGTCCCGAATTACGTGAGAGATTATGATCCGAGTTTTCAGGCCGGTTCACCGCTGTAAACCTTCGTTCCCTTTGTCTATTCCAATTTCTGGCTAAAGATAGATCTCCAGCCCACGTCCAGCGATTGCTGTAGCAAACCATTTAATGCAATCTACGGACTAGTGTCAGATACCGAGTCTAATAAAGGCATTCTTATTATAGTGCGACTATTTAGGCTCGTGCTACTATCGTAGAACCGTGTTCTATAATCGTATCTCCTATCTAATAATAAATAATAAAGGTTCCCTTTATTTTGAGAAAGGTCGTCCACGTCATCCGTGGATTCATTAGCATTTCCCAGGACGGTTTGGAACGCGACTAATCCCATTACTCATATTGTGTGTACACAGGGGATTCACATTCCACGTATGGATATCGAAAAATGCATATAAATGCATAACGATATCGATGCATAGCCGAGGATCCATGGTATACATTCTTACGTAAATCCTCAGTTGCCATTGATCGAAACGAGCGTCGAGTATCAAGGACGTCGTAGTACGCTCACCTTATTACTCTCCCACGCAATCGAATCGAAATTCGTCTCGTGGCTCGTCGAAGGCCACCGACACCGACTAGGGAGGCCCTTTTCATCGTTCTGTCTGCCTCTCTCTCACGGTCTTTCTCCCCCGGCATTCTCCTAGGGGTCGGGATGAAGTGGCCCTGCGCCGTCCGCGTGATCGAACGTGAAAATCTTCAACGACAGCAGCCCAAATGAATGGAATGCCAGCCCACGCCTCTGAGAGCCGCCTGATAGGGTACCCGATTCGAGGTGAGGCTTCACGTACTGAATCCAGGAACGTACACTCTCCTAGCGTCTCAGTAATACATTTATAAAACTGTTCCTGATGTACAAATTATACGCCTGAGTACGAAGTATATGTTTTACAGGAGAATCAGTAATGTAAAACTTTGTAATCGATTGTATCATTCCTGGTTCCAGGTCTCTAGTCCATTAATCGAAGTACAACGCCCACGGGTATGAACGAACTTCATTCAACTTTTACGCGTCGTACATCCACTCCTGTTCGTAAGGTTCATCTCCTCTCGTAGCTGTTCAATAAATTCTGCAGATGTACAAACATGAAGAAAGGACGTAGAATCGTAAGCAGCGACGAAGGCATTACAAGTACGTTCTAAAGGATAATAAATTGTTGAGTAGCGTCGGGTGACGGTAAGGCCAGTGCCGTTCCTGGACGCAGCACGTGCACGCGAGTGTGCGTGCACGTCGATACGACGTAGACGCGTGTCGTGTTTCTCCGGCTGATCGTAATAATATGCGCCCACGCACGCGTGAGAGAGTGAGCGTGTATAGTATACGATCCTCGGCTCCCCGTCTCGTCCCGTGCTCCTTTCTGGCCTGGTGGCTCGCGGTGCGGCCTGGTCAGTACCGACCCCCGACCCATCTACCCACGCCTTGTTAATGAAAACATCTTTTGTCAATGAACTGACGTCAGCCTGTGTCGGGATTCGTCCGTTAACGGACACCACGTGATCCGGCGCCAATCAATGCGTGGAGCAGCTTCCCCTACGCTCAGGGTACTAAGCGCCATTTGCCCATTCTGGACGGAAGAAAGCTCGAGGTAAGGTGTGGCCTGCAGCAGGCTGGCTAGAAAACCACGGGAGTGCGACAGAGACGGTGGACGGTGCCAGAAGCGAACGGAAGCAGCGAGAAGAGGAAGGCAGAGCCAGTCGGGACGTCGGGAATCGAGTGGCCGAGGGCTCTCTTCTGTGAGTCGAGCACGGGAACGAGAGAGAAAAGGAAAAGAAGAACAGGAAGTCGGGTACGGCGAGGGAAGAAGACGCGTCCGAACGATGTTGGAGGGATTCGTGAGGTGAGGGCGACGGTCTCGAGTCGCGCAGCGCCGAGATACGCGACCGATCTTCCCTGAACCTAGAGCGTGTGTTGCACGGACCGATTCGAATCGACCAACGGCTCCAGCAGCGTACAGCGCAGCATCCCTTCCCTGTGTGTTTCGGTGTTTCGGAGCAGGAACGAAGACGGATACCGTAAACGTGATCGAGTCACGGACTCGTCGTAGAGCGTGGAATAAGAGAGGAGCGCGCTCTTTCCACGAGCCGCGATGTCGGTGTAGTCGTTCGAGATAAAGAGAGTGGACGGAACGCGTGGGATCATGCATTTGTCTGGTGGGCTGAAACGTTCGGCGTTAATTGAACCTGTCGTCTCTATTTACAAAAGGATCAATAATCGAGAGCTGCTGGTGGTGGCGGCGGCAGTGGAGCACGAGTCGAAGGAAGAGGAGGAGTGAGCAGGCATCATCGGCATCGAGGGTGCCGTACGAAGTGATGGGAACACGTGAAATCGTGACGGGGACACGCGTGTCTGAGAGTCAACACGGGCCTGGACGCCTCCGGGTAACGCGGTACACTACTCAACTCCAAGTGCCATTTCGTCGTATTCGATAAATATTTAAGAGTAGATGACACGTGCACGCGCGCTTCATTCTATTTGCGCACACTTCGCATTGTCCCACAGTTATCTGTGAGCATGTGACCACGAGGTTGTCGTTCTCTGCGAGTTATATTCCAGTAAGATGTGTGCACTTTGACCAGTAGTGAAGCATTAATTAAAAGTGCCATAGCAGAAAGGAGATTCTCAGGTGTTTGCTGTTCCTTTTTTGGAAAGCGATGGGAAACAGTGGATTAATTGATCCAAGGAGATCGTATCTGTGAGGAGGACTCGGGGAAAAGGCCAAAGAACCAGGCAGAATTCTGTCAGCATGCCAGGCGGAATTATGGACGAGGATCTGATAGATCCAGAATGGCTGTTCAGGGAACTCAGATCACCGACTGGTCCCAATAGGCTTCTCATCTTGGACTGTAGGGCACACTCTGACTTCTCTGAAGCTCACATTAGAGGCTCGGTTCCTTTAGCTGTACCTAGCATTATGCTGAGAAGGCTGGCAGCTGGCAAGGTCGATCTGCTGTCTACGATAAGGTGCTTAGACCTAAGAAACAGAGTGGAAGCGTTTCTGTGTGGCGATGAAAACAGCAAAGGGACATTCGTATTAATCGGTGACTCTACAGACCCTGCTGGACATCAGGGTGAAACTATTCAAGTTTTAAGTCGAAGATTTAGAAGTAGTGGAGGATATGTAGCTATCTTAATGGGTAAGAGGAACAGCATACTGTCATTTAAATTTTGGACAAACTTGTATGTAACATTTCGATAAGAACAGTATAAGTAATTTCCAAGAGCATAGTAGAGCCCTAAACAGCTTCATGAAACATTAAGAACAGTTCTGAATGAAGTATTGATTTGTATGAGAAGGGTATTGCTATTCAACCAGCCATTTAAATTTCATCTATAGTTCTTTACTCTCAAGTAGAGTGCATGTACTTGACCTAAACTTTAGTTTGCGTCATGAATTAATCGCGTGAACACATTTATTTTCTGTGCAGATGGTTTTGGAGCATTCAGAGATAGATACCCCGAGTGGTGTGAAGGTAGTCAAGCCAATAACGAGGGTCCTCCAGGTCAGGATTCCAACGACGGGGAATTGATGGGTCTCAGATCCCTTAGAATCTCCGGACCACCTACGAGGTCGTATTCTGACTCTGACAGTGATAGCACGTGTGATTCTATTGGTTTGTATCTTCGTATGAATGACAACGATCTTTTTCTGCGTAAAGAGAGAAGTATTCAAATGTCGTTTTATCAATTTCTTTAGGACCGGAGGAGGATAAAGAGTTCCCGGTCGAAATTCTACCCCATCTATACCTCGGGAACGCGGCGAACAGCGGGGACAGCGAGGCCCTGGCGCGCCATAGGATACAGTACATCCTGAACGTGACCCCAGATTTGCCAAATGTATTTGAAAACGCTGGTTCGATAAAATACATGCAAATACCTATAAGCGATCACTGGAGCCAGAATTTAGCTAGTTTCTTTCCACAGGCAATTCAGTTTATCGGTGAGCATGCAATTATAATCGTAATCATTGAACTACTGATTAGTTTTATATATATGAATCGAGTGTAATCGTCCGGGGTTTGTCTTTAGAGGAGGCTCGAAGTTCAGACAAGGGAGTGTTGGTTCATTGCTTGGCTGGGGTATCCCGATCCGTTACGATCACCGTGGCCTACCTTATGCACAAATGTAGCCTCAGCCTGAACGACGCGTTCAACCTGGTGCGCAGTCGGAAGTCGAACGTCGCGCCAAACTTTCATTTCATGGAGCAACTGCACAGTTTCGAGAAGGAATTGAGAGACAGAGGCGATAGAAGTAGCAGGGGAAATGATCAAAGGTGCATCGGCGCGTGTCGACCTGGAGGGCCCTGTAATTGTCCAGCGCCGAGCTTCCTCAGTCCTATCGATCTGGGCCTTAGTCCAGACTCCGGGATAGAATTCGACAGGTGGGCGTCCAGCACGCCGGCCGAATGAGACGGGCCAGGAGGGACCCAATACAAGTTTTAGGTCCCTCCTAGTACGTCGTCATAGTAAAAAGGGAAGCCCTAATTGAAGGGTGCGGGAAACGGATTTTATATTTCTCCTTGGAGAAGAGTGCGAATCAGGATTTTAAAGTCACAAGGAAGTAAACGTACGTACTTGCTAGATTATTCTATCAATAGTTGTAACGTCGAGTTCAAAGCTATCATGCAACTGATCGATAGACTTTCAACAATTCTCGCGACAGTGGAAAGATATATACGGTGAATTCTAGTGAAGTTCTTAAAACGGCTGACTCTTCAGTTTATTATCGGTTGACGAATTCCTTTTAAACATGTGAAGTTATATTTCGCTTTTTCTCGGAGCATTCTAAATCTTTATCTAAGACCGTATTGCAATTTAGAGAAAATAATTAGTTAAGTAGGATTGCTAAAATATGTTGTACGATTATTTCTTTTATAAGTTGACGTGATATAGTGTTAAACACTGAAAGTATTTTATAAATTCGACTCTGGACTTTCCTACAAATAATCAGTGTAATCGTATATCGGTATTATCGGCTTAAAAAAAAATTGATCATTCTCTTAAGTAGCTGTCTGGAATTCGTTTGATCACTTCGTTGTTAGGATACGATTTTATACTTGCGAGATGTCTATATTTTTAATACTTATTCCCTGAACCCTTCAATTAACAAGGCTGTGTTTTGATTTCATCGCTGACGAGATGCTTGTTTCGAGGTGACGCGAGTACGAAGTATAAATCGTATAAAACGGGCAATCATAAGTAGTCGAATTAAATAATAACAACTGCTTGATATAAAAAACTAAATTTAAGTTCAGTGGTACAAAATGAATTGAGGAATCGCTCTCGTACTAAACAGTTTAGATTACTATAAAGAAAAAGTATATATATATGTATATATATATATACATATGAAGAATTATGATTCGATACTGCTCGAGCGTAATTTTTGAGATAGTTTTTCAAATCCACAGAAGTGACTTATATCGAAAAGGGTACATATTTCCCGGTGCAATTCTGATATTTAAGGATTTGCAATCTCGTATGCACGTTCTCTGCCCCTGTCTGTCTGTCTGTCTGCCTGTCTGTCTGACTGTCTGTCTGACTGTCTGTCTGACTGTCTGTCTGTCTCTCTTTCTCTTCCTCTTCTTCATTTTCTTTCCATCGAGTATAATGCGTAAATCGATTAAAGAGTACATCTTTATGGATCAGTGCATTTCTATAGGGCATTCCGAGTCTTATACTTCAGAACTACAAGATCAGGGTCAACATAGACGCGTGCAGCAACTTGAGAAAATTATTTGAATTCAGGTTGTGGAATCTAAAACGTTGATAGTTAATTTTACCGTAAACTAGACAGTATATTATAAAAGAAAATCGCCATACACGTATTCTATAAGCCAGGGACTTTTTTGTACGACGATTTTGATCCATAACGTCGATACAAAAGGATGAAAAAAAAGGGGGGAACGTTTCAATCTAGATACATACATTAACGATAATGTACAGCAGTTTGAGATACTAAAAAACAATTCTCGATCCAGCACTGTTTCTATTGTCTTACAGATCTCAGATTATATATTTAAAATTATTTTTGTAATAAAAAAACACAAAGAAAGAAAAAAGATAATGGAAATCGCATATTCACATTCCCACGAGCCATGAATGACCTGATGATACTGTAAAAAAAAAAGAAGGGATTACAGCTGGAAACTATCTTTCGTGTACTATATGTATTGAGCATAATTGAAGTTAATAATGAGTGTACACAGTGAATGTTATTATTTTTCATCGTAATTAACTTGCGGAGTTGTGGTGAAATTGGCTCTCGGCTTATCCGCGAGAGTGAATTGATATATACAACTAAGAAAAAATATATATATATATATTTGACGTTAATGTAATAACAATATTCTACTATTACACTGTTGTCTGTTGTATGTTTATCGGGCGTGACGCTCGAAAGATTTAATCAAATATTATGTATATTACATAAATTATTATTTTATATTCATCGTTGTACATATTAATTTTAATCGATTAATCTTTTTTTTATTCGGAAATACACAGTTTTATCTTACCTGAACAGTAAGAGCAGCAAACTGGTCTACCTATATAAAAGGGAACTTGTAGATTATCGAGTTGATTCTTTTTATAAATGAAGATCCCTCGAGTATGGCAAAATGTACTTTTATTAGCAATGGGATAATTATAATATTTCAACCATCAGATTGCAAAAAATATAAGAAACCTATTTAACGCAACGCCGACAAAATACGTGTAATTACAAGACTCGGTTATTCGGTGTTCAATGCGATTCTTCGTTCTCCAAATGTTTTTTCTTTTTTCATTTACGTGATGTTACATTTAAATAATTAAACGGATTATCTCTCTCGAACAATTCGCAAGCTTGTTAGTGGGAACCGTGGTCTCCGACATAGTGTGGAGTATGTCTAAAGCAACTTCCGATTGTCGTACTGCCGTGATTAAGCCATTCTGATCGTCTGAGTTCGGTGTAGTGCTCAAAAGCGTTCCTAACGCCACGAGAGTTCTGAACATTGCCTCTGGCTCGTTCAGGAGCGGTAACACCGAGAACATCGCGTTCAGGCATTGTGTTTTACCACGGGTGTCATCGTACTTATTCAAAGCTACAGTCAAATTTAGTATGTACGTCGAAACTGCGACCTGAAAATCGAAATTCATTTAGCGAACCACGTATCAGAAGTATAGACCTATCCGTACCTGATTATTTTTATTTGTGAGGGATTTCAGTTCTGATAAAAGCGTCAGTATCTCGTCCTTGCAATTGATACACAGTTTCTCTCCCCTTTCGTGACTAAACATGTTTGCTAATAGACGAAACGTGAGCATCTGGTTGGAGGGAAGCGCATTCGGCTTCAAATGCTTCTTCACGATCTGCAGGAGTTCGTCCGTGCATAATACATCGTTCACGTCTTTGGAAAGGACCGCGAGCCTGGTTATATCGAGAACCGGAAACAGCACTTCCGATGGCCAGTTCAGAAGCATCCTCAAGATCGACAGAGTGTCGGTGGTCAACTGCTTAGGAGTTTGGTCCGCAAGTTTCACCAACGACTCCAATTTGTCTTCTGAAACTCTGAGCGAATCGCTCTGTTTCCCATTGAACTCTTTTAACTTTTCTATAAAATGATATATACCAAAGTAATTAATTAATTCATCGAATGATCAATGCAAGTCAGAAGAGGAGATGTAAATACCTAAAATCTGAACAAGATTTGCCTGTTCCAGTTTCAAGTATTTTGTGTGTGGGATGTAAGAAGACGTAGAGCTGTTTGAGGAGTTCGATGAAACTGGCCTAACGGGGTCTTGCGTAGATGCATTTCCTGTCGATTGAGGAATGTATCTATTGCCTCCTGTGAAAGGATCAGCATATTGAGCATCAGTTTTCATAACTGATGTGGATTGTGAATTTTTTACTATAAAATTCGCAACCTATAAAATGAAAATGAATTGCCGTAAACATCGATTAGTTTCGCATTAAACGAAGCAACAAGACCGACGATTGTACCTGCTCTAGGAACAATTGGCTAAGACCGTTATCGTGAAGAAATTTCTGCGCGACGTGCCAAGGATCGTCGTCTTTGTTGTACGGCAATTTCAAAGGAGGAACACCGTCCTGAATGTCCACAGAGAACACGTAGTCGTATTCTTTCCCGTTGTACAGTTGTTTCCCAGACGTAGCTCCGCTACCACCCGACGCACCCATCACGTTTCCAATCTTAATCCACTTCTGTTTGTCCTGTGACCAACTGTAAGCCATGACGGAACCCTTGTCGTTCACGATTTTAGTTTGCCCATCTTTCTGCCCAGGCTCGAGCAACACCTTCTCATCTGGTAAACTGTTAATGCACAAATTAAGATACCGTCTTATTATTCAGGAATCTATTTCTCTCTTACTTACTCGTTAATTTTGATCCCACCTAGCTCTAGTTGAGCATTGAGCTTAAGATTCTCTGCCATCTGCTCGAATTCCTGTATCGCTTCTGGTTCCGCATACCGCTCAGGATCACAAGTGAATATCCTTATGACGGCGTCTGAACTTCCGGTAACCACGTCGCCGTTCGGAAGTAACGCTAAACACCACACGGACTGCGTGGGCAAGGTAATAGTTTGACTTATATCTAGTTCCGTGGCGTTCCATATCCTAAGCGTCCGATCCTCTCCACAGGTAAATATACTTGTACCGTTTTCTAACGCTAAAATGCTATAGATATAGTTCTCGTGGCCGTAATAGGTTCCTAGACAAGTCCCAGCCAAAGCATCCCAATGACGTATGCTAGCATCATTGCCACAAGTTAAAAACTCATTACTGCTTATTGTAGATATATCCCGGACACAGTCTGTATGCCCGGTCAGTTTGTGTTTTACAGAGCCATCGCACGTCCAAACGATAACGAGCTTATCAGCTCCTCCAGTTATTATGAATCCACTGGCCATATCTGCTACACACCATACTGCAGCTGTGTGTTCCAGCAAGTCCAACTGTGGTTTACTCAAATCACTCAAGTTCCACAACTTAGCACTCATGTCCCAGGAGCTTGACAAGAAAGTTCCTTCCATTATACCTGTTCTCAATTTACACACAGTGTCCTGGTGGCTCTTGATTACATTTACAGGTTCTGTTTGGTCCAAGATATAAACACATATAGTCTTGTCATGGCTACCGGTGATAATTAAACCTGAAGGGTTCTGTTCAGAGGGGTTTATAATGCATACAGAAGTAACGAAGTTAGAGTGTCCTTTCAATGTTGCTGTGGTCTCATAATCCTTCTCAATTCTGCAAGTAATGGAAGAACTTTGTTCTTAGAATAGTTTCAAGGAAAAGATTCATAGCAAATAGACAAGAGAGCCAGAGTATTTATTAATGATAGGTTAAATACCCGGATGGTTTCCAGACACGAGCAGTTTTGTCACGGGAGGTAGAAACTATCGTTCCGTCGGCGAACGTCGCGATAGCTCTCACGTCGGACGAATGTCCTAGGAGCGAGGTCCTAAGTTTGTAACACGGTTTGGCCATAGCACTCTGGTAATCCTGCGAAGCGTGCAGCAAGGACATTACTCGGACTCCTCGGAGTGTATCTCTCGATTCACGAACCGTGGACAATTTCGCACAGTTTTGACGTTTAAAACGCGTTCGAGCATGCGTCGGCCCGGACTCTCTAGTCGCGCTGCATTTCGTGAATGTTTCTACCGGGTGCAGATTACCCGATGCCCTTTTAACCCGTAAACAAAATTTTCTGCCTTTTTGCAAACGTCATTAGACGGACCAACGGCGCGGCGATTTTGCACCGGGTTCATTCAAATGCTAGTGAGTTCGATCTATACGGTTGAAAAGCATGCCGTGTCACTTCCGCGTAAGCCGATCACTTCCGTTTGATTACGTGTTGTGTCGGTGCATGGAGGAGCCGCAAGTTTGAGAGATAGTGAAACCGGTTTCGTGGCAATTCAGCTACACAATGAAATTTACAAACAATTTCCTATGTTTCGTTATGTTTTTCGGAGTGGCGTCCGCTGGCGGGCCGACTCTGGTTCTGCTCGACAATTTAGCCATCAAAGAAACCCACTCCATATTTTTCAAAAGCCTGCAAGGTAAACATTCGATCCTTTGTAAATAGAACGTTTATTTAAAATCAATCAAATTTTCTTCTGCTTCGTTTCGAAATAAACTGACACTCAATCTCGTTCTACAATTTTCATCAGATGCAATCTTTGTAGCTTGCAATCCAGGATTCGTTCACGATTGTTTATCATCTTTTGCAGACACTGGATACACGTTAACGTTTAAACTGGCAGATGATGCAAATCTGCAACTCTCAAAATATGGAGAATATCTATATCAACATTTAATTATATTCGCTCCATCCGTAGAAGAGTTCGGTGGAACTCTGAGCGTTGAAATGATAACTGATTTCATTGACGGAGGAGGCAACGTCCTCGTCGCTGGTTCATCCCAAACTGGGGACGCTCTCCACGAGCTGGCTTCAGAATGTGGTTTCGAAATTGACGAAGAAGGTTCTGCAGTCATCGATCATTTAAATTACGATGTATCTGACAATGGATATCACACAAAAATAGTGGCAGACCCTGTCAATTTGATAGACGCTCCCGTGATCGTGGGAAACAAGAATGTGCAACCATTGCTTTATCAAGGGACAGGATTAATCGCGGATACAGAGAACCCTTTGATTCTACGTCTGTTAACAGCGTCCAGTTCTGCATACTCTTACAATCCAAACAATTCCATAAAAGAATATCCACACGCAGTTGGTAAAAACACATTGCTGATCGCAGCGTTGCAAGCCAGAAACAATGCGAGAGTCGTGTTCTCTGGCTCTTTGTACTTCTTCAGTGACGAGGCGTTTACTAGTCCCATCCAGAGAGCTCAAGGTAAACCAATTGACGTAAATACTGTATGATCATTCGCTAAATGATTAAACATTGTTTAGGTGGTCAGAAATATGAGAAATCTGGGAATGAAGCAGTTGCGACGATGATTGCTCGTTGGGTGTTCAAAGAAAACGGTGTGATTCGCGTATCTGCTGTTCATCATCACAGGGTCGGAGAATCCGAGCCCCCAGCAGCTTACACGATCATGGACGATGTGATCTATTCCATAACCATTGAGAAACTAGCGGGAGACAAATGGATTCCTTATGAAACCAATGATTTACAATTAGAATTTGTTCGAATAGATCCTTTCGTCCGTATGACGATGAAACCCGTAGGCAACGGTCGCTACGAAGCTAGATTTAAAATCCCAGACGTCTACGGGGTTTATCAATTTAAGGTAGATTATACTCGCATCGGTCTTACGCATTTGTACAGCACGACACAAGTGTCGGTGCGACCTTTGCAGCACACGCAATACGAAAGATTTATACCCAGTGCATATCCGTACTACGTGAGCGCTTTCTCGATGATGGGCGGCGTGTTCTTATTCTCTCTGGTGTTCCTACATTACAAGGATGACACGAAACCAAAGTCTGAATAGACACAATAATGAATCGTGCGTTCATCGATAGAATAAAATTTCTTACTTCGCGATCTGTTCCTCAACAACGGGGCTCTGATCGAAAAAATGCTTTTACCGATGAACTCACGATATAAATTTGTCGATTACGTACAATCGTTACTTCGCTACGAAGGTGCTTAGTCAGACTTGTTAACAAAGTGCATTTATGTCACGTATCTGAACGAGTGTGACGGCAGATTGATATTTATTTAAGGAGAGATGAGGAGATTGTGTAATTGTCATTATTAGTAACGGCTAACTCTGAGGGATGTTACTTTCCTATCTCCGGGAATAAATTTACGAAATAAAATCGTATCCTTGTTTTATCATACGTATGAATGCGAGATTGCTGTTTGCATCTGAATGTTACATGACCAAAAATTCATCCAGGACATTTGAATTTCTAAACGCGAGACGCGTAATGGATGTTCAAGGGTTAAAGATTCTCATATCTGACTTCCATTAACATAATTAACAAGTGAACATTTCACGGATTTTAATTTATTGCATATACACAGATCGTACATTTTTCCAAATATTTGTAGAATTAATCATCGTCCTGAATATCAGGATCATCCAAGGTACATAACATCGTTTCTTTCAATGTATTGGTAATACAAAGTGCATTAGTATGGATAGGAATGACATTTGTCGAGCATCATACGAATGATTTTATATTAGTAAATCTGATGCGTAGTTGCAGATATATCAGTCGTTGAACTTTGCCAAAGACCGAGTCAGAAATTGATGTACATCTGCCAATAATTTAAAGTAGTTTAAAGTTCGAGCTTACGGGATTCGATTTAATTATTCGCGGGTTTAAACTTTGAACCCGCGGCTCGGTTTAATAATGCATGCGACAATGACACGGCCGTGGAATTTTACATTAATCAACAAAAAAAAGTAAGATCGCGGCGTTTATAAATATAATCGCAGGTTTCAAAGTTCCGTCGGCGCGATGTCGAAACACTTGGACGTTCGGCACGATCGATTGAGCCTCTCGGATATGACTCTCGCCGCGAACAATCATCAGCTGTGGTTTACGCGATAAATAAATTATTTTTCAACCGTGAAAGATGTTCGTCTTCTACGAGACTCGCCGTCTCTCGCGAACAGAAAAATCCGCGGGTGCTGTTAACTCGTGAGTTTCGAAAGTTAACGAAACTCGATCAACCTGCACAGATGCTTACGGCCGCATCTCTTGTACACAAGTTCGTTCTCGTAGTCGTGAAGGAACAACTAAATCCTCGAAGATGTTGGAAGGACTCGTCGCCTGGGTGCTCAATAATTACCTGGGGAAATACGTGGAGAATCTGAATACCGATCAACTGAGCATAGCCCTGTTGTCTGGTAGGTTATATCCCACTCCCAACGAATTTAAAAATCTATTTTTTATTCAAACGCTCGATTGACATCCTTGTATTTTTGACGAAACGTTTTCTGACCATTCTCAAGATTCCAATGCTGTATTATTTATTGCTGAACAGTCATCCGACTTACTCATTTTTAAATGACAATGCAATCTAATAATTCAAACACGTAAAACTTGATAATTCGTTTGTTTAGGCGAGGTAGAATTGGAGAACCTTCCACTAAAGAAGGAAGCCCTGCATCATATAGGCTTACCGATTGAAATAAAAGCAGGATTCATTGGGAAAGTCAGAGTCCAGGTGCCTGTTCGTCAAATAAGAACAGCTTCCTGGGTAATAGCAATAGAACAACTTTACTTGGTTGCCGGACCGATTAATATAAACGAGGTACAGGAATTTAGAAGATCTCCTCGATTCTTTATATTTAATGACAACTATTTTATAGTTTGATTACGAGGCAGAAGAGCATGCGATTTTAGAGTACAAGCTGAGTAGATTAGATTCATTGGAAGCGCGATGGAGAGCAGACACGGAAAGAGATCCTGGTTACTATGCTGCCAGTTATAGTTCGTGGGTGAATTATGGGACTTCTCTCATCACGAATATCATAGAGAATTTGCAGCTGAATATTAAGGATGTTCACATAAGATACGAGGACGGTACAACGTTGCCGGATGGTGAGAAGACAACTTCTAGCAAAATTAAGGAAAGAGACTATCGAGAGATGATTGATAATTAAAACTGAACAGGCGCAGGTATCGCGTTAGGTGTAACCATAGGAGGTTTAACAGCACAAAGCTGCGATGCGAGCTGGATACCCAAGTCCACCTCGTGGAACCTCACGGATGCCTCTTTCAAGCTCATGGAACTCGACAGACTTTCCATTTACTGGAATCACTTGAAGGAAGACGAGTTCTTTGGTTCCCTCAATCTCGGTGATTTAGCTGTATATATTTATACTTTCCTACAATTCGATTCGATTCGTGGTCTCGGGGATAATGCTCGTTTTCATTTTTAGGTCGCCATGAGCGAACCAAAAAGCATTGTAAAGAATTATATTTTATCTCCTGTTAACGCAAGGGCACATATCAAAAGGGACAGATCCGAGCGACCGTTGAGATCGACGAATAAACCAAGAATAGTCGTCGATCTGCAGCTAGACGATGTTCCCTTATGCCTCACAGATGTAAATATCGAAGCAATAAATATATATGGCAATCGTAATTCAAACAGTTCAAGTATGATTCTCTGTCAGGTGCAATACGATCAAATAGTTAGGTGTATAAGAGGACTGAAAGATATAGATCGGTGCAAGCAGCAAAGACGATGTCGTCCAAACGGCAGTGTCTCAGCAGCACCGAAAGAGTGGTGGAAGTATGCTGCTCGGTGTCACATCGGTAAACACGCTTTGAAGCCTAAACCGACTTGGGAAGATATCCTTCGTAGAGGAAAAGAAAATATCCAATACGTGGACATTTACACTAAATTACTAGGTAATTAAAACTCACGATTCTCTTATCTCCTCGATGCTAAACGGTATTATCATCGTATAGGAACACCGACGATGATCTTGTCTCCGGACACGAAGCAACTGAGAGAGAAGGTGGAACAGGAACGGAGCTTCGACGAACTTAGGGTATTAAGGGAAACGGCGATGCACAGGGTCAGACCACCGAAGATTCTCCAGAATTCCAACGTAAATGTGCCTCAACCCCGCGGGATGCTGGAACAGTGGTTTCCTCAGTGGTGGGGCTGGTACTCGAAGACGTCGAGCACGAACACTCCGAGCACATCTTCGACGTTCGACGGCGAGCTTCTGGACGTTCTAGCGGACACGATGGACGACGATACGTTGTTGCGTCGCGATACAGTGTTCGGGCAGTTCAATTTCGCGTTGTCGAAGGGAGCTTTCGCCCTGTGTACGTTAAGGAACGGTGGTGAAATGAAATCGTTGATCGAATTACAGTTCGAGCGTGTTCATCTGAGCTACGATTCGCGACCGCGATACGGTTCTCATAAGTTTTTCATCAGTTTGGGTGCTTTGTACCTTCACGACTACCTCACAGAGAATTCCACGTTCCCGATTCTGGTTCAACCTCAAGTGATCCCTACGATGAACTCGAGAGTGCGCAGCTCCTCTGAAAAGCTGACCAGTCAATTACCTCAACATCTATTCGAGATGACTTACGAGAAGAGGCCTCTGCATTCGAACGCCGACCACCTGTTGCAAGTGAACACGAGATCGTTGGACATAGTCTACAATCCTACTGTGATCTACTGGCTCATCGACTTCATGTGCAAACCACATAGATCGTTTTCGAATCAGAGGATACAAGCGATGAAGCGAAGAACTCGAAGGCAGTTGATGAAGAACTGGGAACAGATCTTGGACGTAGATTTAGTATACCGTTCCTCGTGGGACTTGCAGTTTAACATATCCGCGCCGCAGATTTTGTTAGTAGAAAATTTCACCGATCCAAATGCCGCAGTGGTAGTCGTGGACTTCGGAACACTGCACTTAACAAACAGCGCGCAGACCAACAAAGTGATCATAAAACCGGGCTCTCCGGAACCGAACAGCGACGACGAGGACGAGAGATTCGAGACGCCTTGCTCCACGCCACCCGGGAGTCAAGAAAATGGCTCGGTTCAAGACTTCCAGACCATCTCCGAGACAGCGTTGTATCAGAAACTGTACGATCAGTATTCCATCAATCTCGAGGATCTGCAGATCCTCGTAGGGAAGGTGAAGGACAACTGGAAACACGTGCGGATGTCCCGAGGAATGTCTAATCTCCACGTTCTCGAGCGTTTCAACATAATCTTGCAGATCGAACGACGCGTGTTCGCTTCGTCCGATCCTAATCTGCCATCAGTCACCGTATCCGGGAATCTACCGAAACTTGTGGTGCACGTGAACGAGCAGAAGGTGGAGGCGATCAAATTAATGTACAGCCTGTTGTCCAGCTTCTCGAAGTCGACCGGCGCTCCTCAGACCGATGTGATCAACGTGGAACCAGAAAGTCCGAAGAGAGAAGAACACTTGGATAAATCGTTGAGCCTAGTTGTGATGGTTCAATTTATCATCGATAAGATGACATTCGAACTACAATCCAGAGGACGGAGCGTGGCAGAATTGCAAGTATCTGGTGTCCGTGCGGCTTTCAGCAAGAGAACCGCGGAAATGAGCGTCTCTCTCTCCGTCCACGGTCTGCTTCTAGTCGATGCTCTTCAGGAGTTCGGACAAGATTTTGAGTTATTGGTAGCCAGTCACAAACACGTAGGGATGGACAGTATTTCCGGAAGTTTGAGGGACTCTGAACCAACGTCTCCCGTTTCCCCGAGCTCTCCCTGCTCTCCCGATCCGAACGTACCCAGAAGATTGACTTCGCCCGTCGCGTTGACGAATGCTTTGTCCAAAATAGCGAGCAAATCAAAGACTCTCCAATCTCCTAGGAATAATTCACTGATCGACCTTGAGAAGACGGACTCCGAAGCCTTGATCGTGGTCGACTTAACATTGGTTTATGATACGTTGGAAACTTCGAGAGTAGCTAATATTCAGTTCAACAATTTGGATATCATTGCAAATCAGGAGACGATAGTGGAACTGATGGGATTCTTCAAGAGGATATTTCCTTCCCACAAGATGAGGTCGGCGCACATCGAGAGACAGGAGTCTATGTCGAATCAAACCGTGGAACCGAAGAAATCCACTAGGACGGATATAACTTTCGAGTTTCATAGACTGAACGTGTTACTTCTGAGAGCAGTGATGCAGGATAACCATTTGGTGGGACAGAAGATCGCCACAGCTACGATGTGCGACGCGCGTATACAAGCCACGCTGGCAATAGACGCTTCGATTTTCGGTTCCCTCGGAGGGCTGCAAGTTCTGGACCAAACGTCGACCGGCAAAACGCATCAGAGGATCGTTAGCGTCGGGAGAGATCCCATAGCAGATCCACCGCAGCATCCACCCGAACATTTCACCAATTTACCTGACCAACCCGAAGCCTTGAGATTCTCAGCGAACAGATGCACCAACTTTAGTCCCCAGCATCAGGACGGATTAGAAACGTTAATAGATTTGAACATCCGCATTGGAAGCGTCTGGTACACCCACGCTCCGCACTTGTTGTCGGAGTTACGTTCCTGTGCCGACGAGTTCAAGCAGTACTTGAGCAACCTTGCACGCCAGATCAGTGCAGCAGCTACAGACATGGCCATAGGTTTAGTAAACGCAGAAGATTGGTCCATACAACCGCGGAGACGTCTGCCAAGTTTGTCTGTGGACATGGAAAATTCAGGATCGTTGTCTCTGAAACTGGATTTATTACTGAACAGTCCGGTATTGGTGATTCCGCGTTCGTCTCACAGTAGACAAGTGTTCGTCGCGCACCTCGGAACTATGTCCTTGCAACACGAGCCACATCCGGGCTCCATGGCGAAGCACAAATTGACTTTAGAAGTGAAGGACATGAATCTATATTCTCTGGAGATATCTGCGAACGTTGGACAAGTTCACAGTAATCTTCCTTTGAGAGCTGAGGAGATTTATTGCTGCAAGCAATCGGGCAAGCCTATTCTTCACGACACAGTATTGAAGGTCGTCGTCGAGAAGGAGAACGCGTTGGCGCAGAGTCCCAGCTTCTTCATCGACAACGAATTCTCGAACAATCCTATAGTTCAAGTTCACGGGGTCGTGATGACTCCGTTGAAAGTGTCTTTATCTCGTGGACAGTACGAGCAATTATTGGACACGATAAATAGACTGTTTTCCATGCCAGTCTCCGTGCCGGTAGTTCAGAAGTCTCAAGCGATGAACAAAGTACAGAATTACTCTGACAAACTTGACCTGTCGATCAAAGTCCTGTTCGAATTGCCGACTCTGAGCGTGGAACTGAAGCAAGGACTCATGGAACAGCCGCTCGTCGAATTATCCATGAGGGATTTCGTCGCCAAGTATGAGAAACTTCAGAAAAACGAATCTACCATCCAAGTTTCTCTACGGTCTCTCCTCATGGAGGATCTTCTCTGTCCCATCGGTTCTAGGCATCGTTGCATGATGCAGTCGTCGGCACCGACTCGCGCCAAGCTTCTAGCCGGCGTCTCCAAGTCTTGTCCGGATTTCGCGTTCGCCCAGCAGATCAGAAGCGAGTACGGACGAGGCAGTTTGCCCGATAGATTGGAAACGGATACTCTTTACGGCACGATTCCAGCTCACTGGCGCAGGAAACCAGTTTCTTTGGTGAACACTCCGAATACTCCACCCCCGTCGCCGGGTGCGTCCACCAGTGAAGAGAATTTGGTGCTTATGAGCATCACTATAATCGAACCGGACCACGATCGACCAGTTTACGATCAGTGTCATCAAAAAATTGTTACCGTCGATTTCAATTGTTTGGATTTAGTGATCAGCGTGGAATCGTGGATGGTGGTGTTCGATTTCTTCGGATTCGCTGGTCCGTCAGGGACTCACGCGAAGATAACGACGCACCAGACCTCCACGGAACAATTGGATCAACTCGACAAAGCTGACGTGCCTCAGCGATCGGAAACAGAGATCGACGTTCGATCTCTGACTTTGGTTTTAATACAAACTGAGAGGGAAATCGCGAAAGCGAACGTGTCTAACGCCAATATGCATATATTGAAATCTAATGGTAAAACGAAGGTGTCAGGATCTTTGGGATCGATGTCTTTACTGGATTTAACGCCCCATGGAAGATTTTACAGGGAGAGGTTCCTCTCATCCGGTAGGAAGGCCTTGAACTTTCAATATTCTAGCTACGTGGACTCTGAGAAACGGCCTTACGACGCCAGGTTAAAGCTAGAGATGTCTGCAGTTCATTACGTTCACACTCAGAGGTTCGTCGCGGAGCTTCAAGCCTTCTTCGGACACTTTTCTCAACTGTGGACCATTATGGCCAATTTAAGGGCCGGCGTTGGAGCTGTGATCGATAACAACAGAAGAAGTATCCGATTATCCTTGGAATTAAAAGCCGGCGCACCGGTAATCCTCTTGCCAGTCAGTTCTAGATCCGATGAATTGATATTATTAGATCTTGGAGAACTCACTGCCCACAATCGATTTGAGAGCTCGGACGTGATAGACAGATGCCTGCTCGATATAATGTTTCTCGAATTAGTGAACATGGACGTTTACGCAGCGAAGAGAGTGAAGTGCGACGATCAGGATAACGATATAGACACTTTAATGGTCGGTGGGTTTCATATAAAAAGGCTTGGTTCCTCTCTTCTTACAGAAATGTGCCATTTAAAACTGCGAATCGAAAGGAATCTGGATACGTACATCAGCAGGGAGATCCCAGATCTCAGCATCCACGGGACACTGTCTACGATGGATTGTGCCTTGGATCCACCTCAGTACATGTTAATTCGAGGCCTGCTGTCTTACAACATCGGCGAGAACTTGGAGGATTTACGTCAATTTATGCAGGACTTGAATCAAACCGTGGAATCAGAGTATTCCATCGTCAGCGTTGATAACAAAGAAAAGATTTGGAAGCGATCGTGTATTACTCTGGAACTGGTAAACGTCACCGTGAAATTGCATCCGAATCACAATATCGCTGCCCTCGCTTGCATCAATTTCATAAAATCGAGATTGATGTTGGACTCGCTGAGCGACGGATCTCAAGATATCGATCTCGTCTCTCAAGAAATATTGATCACCGACATGAGGTTTCAAGACGAGCCAGTTGACAAACAGTCGAACGTTTTTACGAGCATCCTGCAACCCCTGAGGAATTCCAATAACGAAAACCGAGTCCAAGCCGAAGTACACCACAGGAGACGGAAAGCGAACGCGACTACGACTATTTTAGTTCACAGTATGCGATTGACTGCAATTTTGGACTGGTGGGAAGCCGTAAGAGACTTCCTCATGCTGAATTCCGTAGAACCTGAGCCTATACTTGGAATCATGCAGACTACTACTGAGAATAATCAAGATAACAGCCCTTCGACCGCAAGTCCTTTCGAACTGAAGATCAACATCACTGATTCGGAATTAGTTATCGTCGAGGACACGTCAGTACGCGACACGAATGCTGTTATCTTAAGGAGTACAGCCGTCGTTTCATATCGTTCAGCCCCTCAAGACGGTGAGAAACCACTCTCTTGCAATCTCTCCCACTGCGAATTATTCTCTTGCATCCTGGGCCTAGAAGACGAGACCGCGCTGTCTATAATAGATCCCGTCGGTGCTAGTTTGGATTTAACGCAGGACAAATGCCTCGAGATACACATGCAACCATTATGCGTGCGACTGAGTTATCACGATGTGACCATGTTCTCGAGGATGCTCAGTTCTTTACCAAAACAAACTCTGGTAGCTAAACAACGTTCAGGGGAAGGATTAACTCTAATGGAGAAACAAGTGCAGAAACTAATGACTCTCGGATTCACTGATTCTGATTGCAGAGCTGCTCTAGATCTCTGCAACGGACAATTGGACGATGCAGCTCTGTGGCTGACACAGAACGCCGTGCCTAACTCGGATACAGCTGTGAACAACGAATCCGCGTTTCACACTGTCGAATTGCAAACTTCTTGCGCCAGGATTTGTATCATAGACGATTGCAGGGACGCCGATGTACCGTTATTAGAACTGTCCTTTTTGGATTTGGATTTGAGACAAGAATGGTTGAGACCCGGCATAGTATCGGCTACGTTCAGCATCGACTATTACAACAGGGTGCTTAGTGGTTGGGAACCGTTCATAGAACCGTGGCACGCTACAGTTAAATGGGAGCAGACGTTCACCAACTCTCTGAACGCTAAAAGATTGCAGATGTCGATCGATTCTCAGAATTCGGTCGACGTTAACGTGACTTCGACTCTGATAGAGTTGATAGAACTGGTGAAAAATAATTGGATGCAGGATTTCTATTCAACCTCGAACAAAGATCTCAGCGTGAGCAAAACTAATGGACAGTCTTATCGACGTCGAATGCCGTTTATTCCCTTCGCGTTGAGGAACGAGACCGGATGCAAGCTGTGGTTCAAAACTATAATCGCGACTGCCGATGACACGAAGGACGGTGGCCAGAATTTCAAGACGAAGAACGTGTTTGAGAAGGACGACACGTGGCTCGAGGTACCTCCGGGTGACACGGTTCCCTTCACCTTCGAGGGAAGAGGAAAATTGAGGCATCACGCGACGCACACTGTTAGGAGACACCAGATCACGGTTTTAGTAGACGGTTGGAAGTCCGTGGATCCCGTGACTGTCGACCGCGTTGGGATCTACTTCCGTCACGCCAGCGCGAACATCACCGGAGTACAAGTAGACACGACGCTGTTTCAGATGTTAACGCCAAAAGCTAGAATAGTATTCGCGGTAGAGTTAGAAGGATCCGCTAGAAAGTTAGTGACTGTCAGGTCGGCTTTACAGATATGCAACCGACTGATGCACACCGTCGAAGTGAAGATAGAGAAATCTTTGAACCAATTTGGATACTTGCCGCTGACCATACCTGCTGTCAGCGACAGAGTTCTTCAAGTACCTGCACAGACTACCATATCGGTACCCTTAACGCACACCGGTGTACAGATGTGTCTGAAGCCCATCAATGTGAACAATCTGTTCCAGTACTGTACCGAGACGATAGATTGGACCGTAGTGAAGAAACCGTTAGAAGTTACAGAGAATCGGATCACTTGCAGAGCTAATCACAATAATATATTTCGAATGTGCGTGGCAGTGATGAGGGACAATTATCCATTGGACATGAGCCAGATGCTGCCGGCGCACACAATAACGATAATGGCACCTCTCACGTTAACAAATTTATTGCCCCACGAATTGCTGTATGAAATTGGTACGGAGACTGGGAGAATTCCACGCGGTGGGAACGCGAGTTTGCATACTGTCAACGTCGAAGAGCAGCTAGAGATCACTATACAATTGGATGGATATCCCGGAGCCGGGACAATGATATTACCGCCAAACGTTAATTCTTTCACTGCTCGCCTAAGGCTGGCGGATTCCTCTGCACGGATTTTATATCTCCACGCAGCTGTGAACGTGGAGAAAGGATCCGCTATACAGATAAATATCACTGCGCCGTACTGGATCATAAATAAGACCGGATTACCGTTGGTGTTCAGACAGGAGGGAGTCGGAGTCGAGGCAGCTGGACAGTTCGAAGAGAATGAGAAAGCTAGAATGGTCGCACCGCTACTGTTTTCGTTCAGCGACGAAGAAGCCAGCAGGACTTTGTCTGTCAGAGTCGGCACTTCGGTTCATCCGCAGGGAATCCCGCAGTGGTCCCAGCATTTTCATTTGCAGCCAGGTATACAAGTTCATCGTCTCAGGATATCTCTCCGCGATGGCAGACCGGATATAGTGTACTTGATCAGCGTGGCTACCAGAACAGCCAGAGGAAAGTACAGAGCCACGACGGTTGTCACTCTCTCGCCAAGATACCAGTTGCACAATAAGTCTACTTCCACGTTGGAATTAGCGCAGAAGTGTTTCACGACGACAATTGTAAGTAATGTAACGATTCACGATTATTCATTATGACGTCTCATTGCTCTTTTCAGAGTCATCCAGATGCTCAAGCAACGTATATCAAAATCATGTCGGACTGCCATATGCCGTTTCACTGGCCGCGGCTCGACAAGGACTTACTTTTATGCGTTCGCATCATGGACGTGAAAAATTGCGTGTGGTCAGGCGGTATCAGATTGGACGACAACTATTCCTTGACTATTAACATTCGAGACTCAACGGGGAAGATGTATTTCTTGCGGGTGGACGTTGTCCTCCAGGAGAGCACTTATTTCGTCGTGTTCACCGACGCGGACACTATGCCTCCACCGATCAGGGTTGACAATTTCTCGGAGGTGCCGCTCACGGTGAATCAGGTGATTAATCAAATCGTCGGAACAAGCTTCGAGCGTTGTACGAGCAATCGCGATTCGCTAAGCCGTTCTCAATTAATTAGAAATTATTTTCAAGAGTATTTTCGTAGGTAACTGTCCATGACAATTTGCAATGGACGGTCAGGCCGCACTCCTCCGTGCCGTACGCTTTGGACGAACCTATACAGTCTGCTGCTCTGGTTCTGACAGCACCCGGTGGCGTGACAGCTACGTACGACTTGAACGCGCTCGGAGAAGGCAGAGTCCTCACTTATGAGAATTTCATTTATATCGCCTTCGCAGGTAATTTGCGATTTACGTGAGATCAAATTGGTTTCCTTGTTAAAACGTCGTTTGTTTGTTGAAACGCAGGTACTTTTAAAAATGACTCCGATTTGGGGACAGGGGAGGGTAGCCTGGACCCTCTGGACGTTGAAACTCAGCGATTAGTTCTGGAAGCTGGGCCTGGAAACTGGGTAGCCCTTCGGAGAAAACAGTACGGAGCTAGATCTCAATTATGGAGAATGACTGGCGACGGTCAATTACAACACGAAGGTGAGCAATTGTTCTTCTGCATCCGGAATATTATTAAAAAGGATTTGTCGATGATTAGGATCTAGTCCACCGAGAGACAAACATTCAAAGACGCCGGAGACGGTGTTAGTGTTGGACATAGCGGGCACGGCGCCTCAACCGTTTACGTATTGCGCTTTGGCTTTAAGAAAACCGGATCCTCGAAGGAGATCCACACAAACCTGGCGGTTCACAGACGACGGGAGACTTTGCTGCGCGCATAAAAACATGTGCGTGCAGTCGAAAGATGGATTCATGGGATTGAACGAAGGTTTGGAATATTGTTGGACATTTCTACTGTTCTTTGGCCATGCCTGTTCTTAGAAATGCCCCATCAAAAATTTCTTTCTCCATTCGAACTATGCAACTGAGATCAAGTACTTCAAAAGTTGTATACGAATTCATTGTCACCCTCTTTTATATAATTTGCCAGAGCTTCCGCGTTTCTAATTTGCTTACCGAGTATTATCACCGCAAATTTCGCGATTGAAAATATCAGACTAAGAGCCAAGATCAAATTATTCAGAAACGTGTCTCGATTTAAGGATGTATTGGCTATACAGTCAATCCCAAAAGTTTATGTACCTTAGAAAAACGCATTTCTTATAATTAAAAAGAAATCAGACGTCGGAAGAACAATGCTAATAATAAATAGCTGCGTGCTAAAAAGTATAGAAGGAAA
>NW_017156387.1:147501-170257 GCF_001652005.2 Ceratina calcarata
ACCTTTTTTGTAGAGGACGACGAGATCTACAATTTCTGAGTAAAAAGATTTCGCTAGCATCAATAGTTAACGAGTTATAGACGAAAAACGAAAAACAGTTTTTTGCAAATTACTCGTGAACTATTGACGCTAGCGAAAACTTTTTACTCAGAAATTGTAGATCTCGTCGTCCTCTACAAAAAAGGTCTGATGCAATTTTCTCGTAGATCCAACGGTTTGGGAGTTATTGGCCAAAAACGAAAATTTCGCAAAATCTGAAGGGGTACCCCTTGGAAAAATTTCGGAAAAATCGAAAATTTGTTGTTGTTGTTTATCATTAGCAATGTTCTTCCGACGTCTTATTTCTTTTTAAAAAATGCATTTCTAAAGTGCATAAACTTTTGGGATTGACTGTACAGCCAATACATCCTTAAATGAACCGGCTATAAACCGAGTGATCATCGAATCGGTGGTCGTTGGATTAATTTCGCACTAATTGTTTACCCCGTTTACTCTCGAAATTCTACACGTGAATGTGTTAAACTCATAATGATAATGTTACAGGCGGCAGTGTCGCCCGTTGGCAAATGTGTACGTATAGATTCGGAGATACATTTAAAAATCATCAACTTAATAAGTATCTAAGCACTCAAACTTTCGCTTCTTTTTTTTATTTCATTCGCGCTCTCTGCTCATCGGACGATACGATCTGCATGCAAATTCTAATCTTTTACGCAGCCGTCGAATCCTGTTGAAACGTTCATCGCGCATAGCTTCTATCTATTCATTTTTAGGGAGCGAAGCGGTGTTGGGTCCTCAGATACATACAAACCCTCCTCCGATCGAGCAGCGCGTTGGAAGGCAAAAACTAAGACCCGGTTCCGGTTTCCTTTCCGTTACCGTCACCACCGATGGGCCAACGAGAGTCCTTCAGGTGTTGGACATCAAAGAGAAGGTACGAAATATATATATCTGCATTTATTTCGTTTATCGGCTACGTCTTTACAGAAAAAGACGTTCGCCTTATTGGAGGAACGCGACTGGTCGCACATCGCAGTCAACCATCGGCCGACTCAGATAAACACCGATGCGGAGAAGATAAATTCCAGTGAATTAGAATTAAAGGTGAACCTAGCAGCTGGCTTAGGACTGTCGATCGTTTCGCGTAGACCCGTTGAAGAGTTGTTGTTCGCTCGTTTCTCCGGTATATCGTTGGAACTGGTGCAAACCCCTGCCAAGACCACCGTAGATTTAAGCGTGGAAGATATACAGATAGATAATCAATTGTTCGAGGCGCAGTGCACGTCTGTGCTTTACGTGACGAGACCGGCCAGAATCGAGAGCGAGCAGCGGCTGGCTATACACGTGGTCGCAGAGAAATTGAAGTCGAAGAATCAGAACGCAGAGATATACAGGCACGTGGTGGTGAGCATCAAGCCGCTCTGCATACATTTGGAAGAGAAGCTGATATTGAAACTGGCCGCGTTCGTCGGTGCTGGAAGATCCGAGCTAGAGGTGCCCGTGGACGAGAACGATTTCAAGGCTCAAAGGTTCATTTCTGAAGTGTCCGCCGCTCATGCTAAACGATACTATTTCGGAGCGTTGAAGATCGTCCCTAGTCAGATGAAACTGAGCGTTCTCACTACTACGAAATTGCCCCGGCCTCTTCAAGCTATTAAGAGACAATTAGGATTAACGTTGATCAAGTTTGAGGACGCAACTATCGAACTCGAACCATTTATCAAGAAACATCCGTTCGAGAGTACTCAGTTCCTAGTACATTCCATTATAAAACACTTCAAAGATGTACGTTCGTTAAAATCTTCGTTATTCCTCGTCTTATCTTAAAATACTTAATTTATTTTTCATCTTAGGAATTGAAGTGGCAAGCCGCGGTGATATTAGGATCCGTAGATTTCCTTGGCAACCCTCTGGGCTTCGTGAACGACGTCACGGAAGGAGTCTCCGGTTTAATTTACGAAGGGAGCGTGAAGACTCTGGTGAAGAACGTCACCCACGGTATTTCAAACTCTGCCGCGAAAGTAACCGAGTCTCTGTCCGATGGACTGGGGAGAGTAATAATGGACGAGAGACATGAAGAAACCAGGCAGAGGATTCGAGCAAACACTACAGGAAGCGGTGATCATTTAGTAGCCGGATTGAAGGGTTTCGGGTTTGGCTTACTCGGAGGAATGACCAGCATCTTCAAACAGACGTACGACGGAGCTACCAATGAAGGATTCCCAGTAAGTAGGCATTTGAATCTCTTTTAATTAATCAATTGTAAATTGTGGCGAACGTTTGCAGGGTTTTTTTGCTGGGTTTGGGAAAGGAGTCGTTGGAACCATCACAAAACCGGTTGTAGGAATGTTGGACCTCGCTACAGAGACTGCCACTGCCGTGAGAGAAACCAGTCGAAGGTATTCTTTAATTTCGATCAACGCATCGATTGTTTGATTAAAAATATAATATTTAATGTAATTATTCTCAGTGCCCATCGTGCCATACCGAAACGCGATCGAGCTCCTCGCGTGGCCAGCGGATCAGCCGGTCTCTTGCCACCTTACAATCGTCAGCAAGCAGAGGGGCAAGAGTTCCTCTATATAATAAACGATCACAATTTTTCGGAATTGTTCGTGGCGTACGAGTGTCTTCGTAGCGGGACGGAGAATTTGAGAGTTCTCGTGTCGAATGAGAGAGTCCGCGTGATTTCCGGTGGTACTAAAAGCGTAGTAACGGAAGTCAGTTTAGCAGACTTGGTGTTATGCCAGCCGACACAAAAGGTGGAGAACAACGGTACCACTTTGTATTACATCGAGTTGATATCCAGATCGGATTCGACGATAGCTGTGAACGTGGACGGGCCTGAGCTTCTAAGGAGGCCCAAAGTTCGCTGCGACAACGAGGAAGTGGCCATACGAGTCGGTATCGTTAGAAATGATAGTTGCGATCGTACTGTTTCAGTCTTTTTTTATTTGAACAATCATTGTTTCAGGTGTCGCAGCAAATCAATTACGCTAAAGGGATGCACGATGAGCGCAGCCTCACGCTCTCATCGTCGGACAACATGCTGGACGACGTGCAGTACTACAAGTAGTCGCAGACGTTGTCTAATTCACGTTTCAATTCGCAGTTTCGAATCGCGGTACGAGCGATTCGAAAGCTTTAGCAGGCAACTATCTCGTATATGTTAGTTTATCCGGTTTTTTTTCTCGCTTTGTTTTTCTTTTTTCCTTCGACAGTGCACGCGTACACCGATGCCTTACTACGCTTAAATTTAAGTTGATGATAAGACTGATGACGAGGATCGTTTAGGCAGCGTCCGCGAAAATGCAACAATTTCAGACAATACTCTTCGGAGGGAAATGAATTTGATTGCCGCACAGTAAATACAAAACGTTTTTATACCAATGTACGGGTAAAGCAGGAAGAGAGTTCTTTTTTTTAACATAGGATGTGTGCACGTTATAAATATGTAAGATATGTATCGGGTAAATCTACTTAAAGCTAAGCTACATAAAGGAAAAGAGAAAATGATTACAAAAACCAAAGTTTTGACGATAGGGTAGGATATTTATTTTCTATATTAACGAGTTTGATATCTTGCAAACTATTTTTCCGTTCGTGAAATATATAAATTATATGTAACATACGTATTTTTTACACTGTTGTATAATACGATCACTAACCAAAGTATTAAAAAAGAAAACTGTACATTCTCCTTTTACGGTTAAGTGGTGTAAAAAGGAATAGGGATTAGAGCTTATGTACAGGCAGTGTAAGGATCGAGAGAATCGTTCGAATAAAACTTTTCTAAAACTGATGCTTTGTATGCACGTGTACATATTGCATCACGTAGCTTTACGATCACATTAAGAAGTGTTAGCGATACAAATGATAGATTGTATACAACGATTCGTCGAAATTTGTTATATCTCGAGATTTTCACGCTGTCAACGTAATTTAATAAAGAACTCTTATTTTTGTTCGATAACTCTCATTTACTTTCATTCTACAACATTACACGCCTCCGCTTTCCCTGCTGTCATTAAGATCGTGACTGGAAGACAGTTTGGCGACATGAAAGAACGCGGTAATGCTACATAAATTCATATAAATCGTACCTTACAACACTGTTTTTAGGTAATCCCGCTGATAACACGTTGTTCTTGCTGATAATGTATTATCAGCGACTAATGTTTCCGATCCCGCGAACATGGCTCCTTTTACGATCACTTGAAATGTCAAACGGCTTGGGATATACCAAATAAAACAACGTTTCTTGGATGTGATAAAGATCATTGAATAAAAGAAGATATCGTACGAGACGTGATTCGGATATCAAAAGAATTCGAAACTGAGGACAACGAAGAGGAGACAGATTTTACTGGCGAACGGGAGGATCAGAACCTAAAAGGATGGACGAATATTTTGTTGAAGGGCCGCCGGGAAATTTTGACAAGGCCACTCTAGAGATCAACGAGGAACTCGACGGCAATGAACTCGCCGGCCAAAATTCTATATCCTCTGGTAAATAGCGTTTGTTATAATATTTTCATCAAATTAGATTACGATCGCTTTCCTAATTCGATCAGAACCTCGTACACGCACACACATACGTCCCGATGACGTTAATCATCTCTTTAGCTCGATTCTCCTTTTAAAACATTTATTTCCTCAGCTTCAATTATGTTTTTAATTATTGTAAGGAGCTAATAACACTCAGAAGAAGAATCAGGAGAACGAAGGAAAGAACCAGGCTGCTGTATCGTCGAGGGACGTTTCTAACATTCCCTTCAAGCATGTAGATATCCATTCGTTCTTCTCTGACAGGAACGAAGTCGTGGAGAGAGCGTTGAAGGACTGTCAAGACAGTTTGATAAACGAGGAAGAGAAGAACATTGTTGGAAGCTGGCTTTTGACAGAGTACGGATTCTGATATAGGAAATATTCTCATGACGAGCTATCGTGTAACGTTCACTCGTTTGTAGAATAAGTCTGTGGGACACTGAGAAAGAAAGACTGGTAATTCTTACGACGAAAGCTATTTACTCGATTAAGTACGATTTTATCTCTTTAAAGATACTCGAGTACAATCGAGTGCCTCTGTCTCAGATCGATACTTTAGTCTCCGGTGAACTAGTTTACCCAACGGCGTCTCTAGCACCGTAAGTATCACGTGTATAAAAAAGAATTGAATTCTAAATTGATTGAAATTGAAATTCTAAGATGACTCACGATCGGGAGATGTTTTTTTATAAATGAACGATTTCTAGCCGATTAAGTGGATTGGCGGAAGGGGTGTCGTCGATGATTCATTGTGCGGTTCGTCAAGAGTGGTCCTCTCTTGCCTCTTGTACGGGTCTCGCACAATTCGAACCTAGGTACACCCCGAGTTCTTACGTAGAACAGAAGATTTCCTCTCACTTCTGCACTCTCTCTCTCCTTTCTCTGTTATTAATAATCTCACGTGTATTAGATTACCCGCCTTGATGTAATCCTTTGAAGGGAATGCGGCCTTTTAATGTAGTTCACATTTATGCTTGGAGGCTGTTGCTTTGACAATACGATACTTATGTTCCGCCTTGTACAATAAGCGCGTTAATATTTAGATATCGGTGTGGAATTGCTATTCGTACTACTTCGTTCTTCTGTTCATCGCACTACTTTTCCAGAAAACGACACATGTCTGGAATAAGACTGATGTGGAACAAGGGTAATCCACTGCCAATCACCAAGAAGTGGAATCCCTTCGCGAAGGACATTCCATGGCTGACTTACGCCAGCCACCCACTGTTTTGGTACAAAGGCAAGTAGTGCTCGCATCGATTCACGGATCGCTCATATTGAGAGCGCGAATGATTACAGGATTGGAAACAGAATCGGCCAAGTTCAACGTGGAGGGTTTGCAGTCGTCGATCAAAGAACTTTTGCCGTCGGAGTGCAGCATGAGGGACGGGCTCATTATCATAGAGAACTACTGCGGTGTCGGTGCCTTGGTACACAACAGAAACGGCTTGGGTTTCTTCAAGATACGCGGCAAAGTCAGCTTTTAATCTAACACTTATCTGAAGACCCCTCGCGCTTCTATTTATTATAACGAAACATCACGACTAGACGTACACGCGTAATTTATACATAATTATAGTAGGATGTCTCGACTAATTATAGTTATTTATCCCAACGTTTCTGTTTCGAAATCCTTTCTCAAGCATATCGAATTCTTCTACTGCGTATAATGTGAATTTTTACTCAGTACCTGCTGTCAGATAAATAAATAAATAAATATAAATGAAATCATCTCTTGTACTCGCAATTTTATTTCGAGCGCCGATTTTCGAAGAGCGGCGCCACTTGCTTGCCATGCCAAAACATCTGTTTCATCATTTCTCGGCAAAACATTGCGGTTATTGAACTGAATCAGTCAGAGAATTAATTAACAAGATCTTTAATTAATTACTAAAGTTCTCAACGTTAATCGGATCGGACTTTGACCTGCGAACTTGTTTTTCGGAGTTGCACGAAAATGCGAATTCGTCAGCGTTATCAGGTATCACAGTTAGCCGTGTAACGAGAGTTTTACCGTGCAACTTTATAAGAGATTGTAAATAAACTACGAAATATGGATATTTTGCAACCCGAGCTGATTTGGGTAGACGGTCGTTGTTACCGGGTATACGAAAATGTAAAACGCGTTCAAGATGCTTGTAATTTATCTCCTTACGTCGAAGATGACGATCAAACGGCATGCAATGATTCTGAAGAGGAATATGACAGTGGCATAGATATTGTCCCACACGGATCAAGATATAAACACACATTTTCCGTGGCGAGGTAAATACGATCGAATACGTTTCATAAACTTAGTTGAACGTTCTTTAATAATCATATTTCAGAGTCCTCTTCAGATCTATTATCGGAGCCAAAGGTGCGGTACATAAGAAATTAGAGGCTGAGACCAAAACTCAGATAAAAATTCCAAAGATAGGAGAGGATGGCGATATTGGTAATTATACTCCCGTTGAAACAGAGTGCGAGATACCACAGCGAAGTTCTAAATTCTATCATGTACTTACAGTAATAATTGGTAGCGATCATAGAGCAATAAAAAAAGCACGTACTAGAATAAATTTAATAATAGAAACAGCTAGGAAAAGGCTGCCAAAGACTCACTTCGTGTCTATACCATTGAACGAGGGTCAGATAATAATGAACTTCAACATGTTCAAAAATGACGTGTTATCGGATCCGGCGAAGATACCTAAGGGTGTGGATGAAATGATTTTCCAAAAACCAAGTAAATTGCATCTTACTATCGGTGTACTGACGTTACTAGATGCCGCGGAAATAAATAAAGCCGTGGAGGCTTTAGATTTCTGCAAAAAACATATTGTGAAGTAGGAATATATCTTACAGAATTAGAGATAGTTTCTGATAGACAGATGTTACGTGATCCGTAATTGATTATAGGCCGGCGATTGAGAAGTATGGGGAGATCCCTATACGTTTAAAAGGAACTGAGATCATGAACGACGATCCTAGCGAAGCGAGAGTTCTGTACGCAGAGGTGGAGGATCAGAACGAAATTCTACAGAACATCGCAGATGAGATTTTATATCACTACGACAGTATAGGTAAAACGGTGTCAACATCTCTGATGTATAATACGTACAAAATCTTAATGGCAAGATATGTATCGTTCAGGATTGCTGGAGCAGAGAGAGAAGAAAGTTAAACTTCACGTAACTCTAATGAAAACGTCGTATAAATTGAGCAATGAGAACTTGAAGAAGGATGGAAACGGGAGTCCGACAAAAACTAAGTTAACATTCGACGCGAGAGACATATTAGAAGTGCGATTAATTATTTAAATCAATAGAGTTAAGAGAGTTATAATGAAAATATCGCGTATGTTCTAGGCTCATAAAGACACAATTTTCGGGGAGACCACAGTGAAGCAGATTCATTTATCGCAGCGTCATACGATTAGTAGCAACGGGTATTATCAGGCGACTGCAAAGATCAATGTACACGATGGATTTTAATAGAATTTTAATAACATTTCCAATTGTTAAATGTAAGTTGAGTTTCCTAACGGTCTCATAGGAAATAAATTATTTCTCTCCCATTTTCTACGCTTTTATTATAACATCGTTCAGTTCCTTCAATGATCTCTGTACTTCTCGATCTTTCACGTTTCCAACGAAACGATCAGACTAATCATAATGATCGAGAACGCATGCGTGATAAACAGAGTCAAAGTGATTGACGAATCAGAGTCATATGATAATTTTTATCACGTTATTATACCCGTACCCGTAATGGTACTCGAGCTTTCTGTTTTTATCACTGAGAAAAGTCCAACCTGTCCCTCCCTCCGTAAATGTTTATGTCAACCATTATTCTACTATGTTTCATTAATGTTTTACGTTCATAAACGAACACTGTAAAATTATTCCATGTATAATTAAACGATCGTTGTGTAAAACGAGATGTGAGACAATCGAATTGTTCTAGGTTCGTGAGAAATGCATGGAATCAAGAGAATATTAGTTTTCTGCACGTTAACAACTATTTTACCGATTATACTCCTCGTAACACCGCTATATTTACGTCATAATTTTTATGCCAGTGTAGCATATGCCGTAACGGATTCCGATATCTTGGAAATTACCGATGGAATCTCTACGATATTTTGCTCGGTAAGCTATGACACTTTCTTGGAACCACTATGATCTTTTGATAATGTTGTCCTTTTTACAGGCACACACTTTACAGATGAATCGAACGTTCAATGCGTTTCAAATGGCCCAGAAGCCGGAAATAACTTCGTACAGGAAGCATATACGTCTTAAAAAAAGCATGACGCTGCCTGACGATACTCTGGAGTACTGGGGATTCTATCTCATGGGAGGAGCTAGCGTGGCTCTTTCCGTATGCTCAAGGTAAAGGCTTTTAAACAATGTTCTAATGTAACGTCCAGTTACCATGATCGTTTGTGCAGGTTCGAAGGTGCTTCTATACTTGTCGTGAAAGGAGAGCGCAATTTACGAACTTGTGGCATCATTGAACACCATAATACGGAATTAAATAAAGCCAATTTTATGCCAGGGGCGAAGAGGCAAGTCAAAATCACGTTCGAATCGAATGCGAAAGAAATCCGTTCTAACGAGGCACCGAACGAAACTGGAGACAAACTCTCGAACAATACCGATCAAGAGTTCCATTCTAGAGGGAATCTTAAGTACAACAAAGAAAATCTAATGGGAGATTCAAAGAAATTAATTTGGGACGAAGATCAAGCGGAACTCGTGCGTAATACTAGGAAATTGAGACATGCCAGGAAGAAGGAAATGAAAGAAAAGGAACAGAGTAATATTGGATTGAGGAGGATATTAAGTTTCGAAGAAGGTATCGAGAGAATTAAGAGGAACAACGAAGTCGTTAATCCAACGCTTTTACTCGACCAGGGAGTTAAACACGGAGGAAACGCTGGGAATTTGACTAAAATCGACGAGGATTCCTCGGTTTCCAGTTTCGAAAATGAATTATTCAACTGTTACGGGGGCTCGATATTAATCGCTCAAGAATTCGCCCCTTCCAAACAATGTACCGATGTAACTTACCTACTGAATGGGAAACACATGCAGGCGGTGCACAATGTCGAAGAGAATGGATACTATTATTACATATTTTACAGCGACAACGATATCGTGTCGAACGATATACACGCTTTGTTTGATATCTACAAGCCTGTTTTTCATTACGAGGACGTAACCAGCTCTTGTATAAATCAAACGAAATGTTCCTTCCCGATAAGTCTATTATCTTCAGATAGGGTGATCGTTGAAATACCGAACAAGGATGATATTGATAACGAGATAGAGGATATCAATCTGCTCCTATCGATTTGTCATCCGCGTATGGAAGTCTATATAATTTTCCCTGTAGCAGTATTATTCTTTATTCTAGCTTGTGCCTTCATGTGATATACATTTGTAAATAAATGTGTGTATAATAAATTTGTATATATGCGTACATATACGTAATATTTTATACAACATGTACATTTGCACTTGAAACATTGTTACAAAAGTAAGTATAAATTTATATAAAAAAGTTTGTAGAATAGACCACGTATCCTTCTCACTCCGATTGTTATCAATTTATCTTATCAAACTTTTTTATTAAAACGTTCTCGCCCTTTTTACATTGTGTACGTGCGTACTTGTATCGTACGTTGTAGTTCAGATTGACAATCATTGATACGCGTATTAAAATTGACAAGAGTACCTCGGCTACGTTTCATAAAAGAAACTTTTACTTACACGAAATTCGCCGGACATCTTGAAGAGGAAATCGACCAAGTGCAACAGACAGGAAGAGTAGTACGTAAGAGTCGAAGGACAAACAAAGGGAAACGAGAAACGTGTAAACGATCGACGGCTCGTTTGGATTTACCTCCTGAGATCCATTAACACTTCCCACGGAACTGTGGGTAACTGACGTACTTCCTTCCTGCGCAATAGACATTTTTGATAGAAAATCTTCTAAAAACCAAAGACATTGCATTGAAAAACGCCGAACGCGTTTGATAACTCAATAAATCCAACATTCCGAGCATTCCGGGGCACATTTAACGCATCGGATTGAATAAAAATTTGGTTGAAAATTTGAAGATTGTCAGCAGCGCCGTAACGCGGCGCTCATGAGAATATCCCTCTTGACGCAATAGGAACTCGTCCTTTCCGTCGACCTACCGTGAGTGAAACATGTCGCATACGTCTGAGCGAAGGTAAGTTTAGTTTTTTCACGCGTAATCGGGAAATCTTCAATCTTTATTAAGCTTCGCGGTGTATCCATAAACGTTGTGCTTCCGCGGGTCTTGTTCGGTGCGCGATCGGATCTCTGTGTTCGTTGGTAAATCGTTGGGAAATAGTGTCGCAATCAGCGAATGCATGGGACACGAGACTGACAACATGGCGTGCATACGTTTTTGTCACATTGTTTGCGAGATTAACGTTGTCTCGTCAACGGTTCTCTCTTCTCTAGCCACCGAACGCTGTCCCGTCTCTAATTACGATTATCGTCTCGTTCATCGAAACCTTGAGCTGGCCAGGGATCGGTTTTAATCGCGATCGTAAAATAGCACGCTCGACCCACTCGTCGGGCAAACAGTTTTACTTTACTGAAATTACGTAATAAACGATTGAATTTCTTTGGTTCGGCGAAGAAAATCGACAGAAGACGAGCTGGGCTAAAAATGCTACACGGTGCGCGTCGGTTTGGTTGGCTCTTAGAATCGGAGCACGTCTTACTTGTTCGGGCATGCTTTCGCGTGAGTCACTGTCATCGTATCTATCAAGTCATCGATAAATGCATTGCCGTAGCCGTCCGGCAATCCATCCGCAAATACTTTACTCTTACGTTTCCACGGGATCAGGTATATTTTGATAAGAAGCTTTCAGATGTCGGATTAGATCATTGTTCGTTTTTATCGCGAGACTGACGTGCCACGACGTTGAATTTATGCGTTTCAAGGTCGCTAAGCTCGAAAATCACTCGTACCATTTCCCCGGTTGATCTTTCACGAGGAACCGAGACTCTTCGATCGACCGCTAAGAATTCCATCGCATAATTACTGTTTTTCTATTTGTGAATTGTCGACTTATTTAAATACCAAATGTTTTGTATCGTCTTTCAGAAACGATGATCAATGGATAGGGGATTCCAAAAATGGACCTAGTGAAAGTGATCAGCAAACGTACGATGGTCCCCCAGGCATGGAGCCTGATGGGGTCATCGAATCCAATTGGGAAGTTGTGAGTTAACTTACTAATACGAAAAGTTAACGATCCGTTGCGATTAGATTTAAATTGAAACGCACGTTATCCTTGTTAATTAGGTCGTCGACAACTTCGATGAAATGGAGTTAAAAGAAGAACTACTTCGTGGTATTTATGCTTATGGCTTTGAAAAACCATCTGCGATTCAGCAACGTGCCATTCTGCCGTGTATAAAAGGACACGACGTTATTGCACAGGCACAATCAGGTAATGCGAATCGAGATACACAATTATTCAATAGTAGTATAGTTCATTTAATAATCGATGGTACATTGAACAGGTACTGGCAAAACTGCTACGTTTTCAATCTCTATTTTACAACAAATCGACACCAGTATCAGAGAGTGTCAAGCTTTGATTCTAGCACCAACTAGGGAGCTGGCTCAGCAAGTGAGTTCTAACACGATATTGTAATGTCGCCACGCTTTCCATTGAATCCGATTGAAAATTAATTGTTCATCTATTTGTTCAGATTCAAAAGGTCGTGATCGCTTTGGGAGATTTCATGCACGCGGAATGCCACGCGTGCATCGGAGGCACCAACGTGCGCGAAGACATGCGAAAATTGGATCAAGGTGCTCATATAGTGGTCGGTACTCCTGGTAGAGTATACGACATGATCAGTCGACGGGCGTTGCGGGCAAACAACATCAAATTGTTCGTATTGGACGAAGCCGACGAGATGCTCTCGCGCGGTTTCAAAGAACAGATCCACGATGTATTCAAATTATTACCTAACGAAGTGCAGGTACGCGGAATTATTTGGTTCCGGCAGTTGGATAAATATTTTTAAAGCTTGGCACGATACCAACATAACCTCAAGTTTGGCATGAAATAGCTCGTGGTGTATTTAAAATACCGATTGTATGTTTCCAGGTCATATTGCTGTCGGCCACGATGCCGACTGACGTGCTGGAGGTGTCCACGTGCTTTATGCGTAATCCGATTCGTATCCTCGTTAAAAAGGAGGAACTCACGCTGGAGGGTATCAAGCAGTTCTATATTTTCGTTGAACGAGAGGAATGGAAATTCGATACGTTGTGCGACTTGTACGATACGCTGAGTATTACCCAAGCTGTTATCTTCTGCAACACGCGGCGCAAGGTAGATTGGTTAACGGACAACATGCGCACCCGTGACTTCACAGTCTCCGCTATGCACGGAGACATGGAGCAGAAGGAGCGCGACCTTATCATGAGGCAGTTCAGAACCGGATCGTCACGTGTCCTGATTACGACGGACCTTTTAGCACGTGGTATCGATGTTCAACAAGTTTCACTTGTCATCAATTATGATTTACCTTCCAACCGTGAGAACTACATTCACAGGTGAGCAAGAATTCCCGTTTCAAGATCACACAGCGCGATAGAAAAGTAATTCTCGCCGTTGGCGATACGTTCGATCGTAACGCGCGTCGCGAGACGAGAGTGAAGAAACGTGAAATCGTTTGTTACAGAATCGGTCGAGGTGGCCGTTTCGGTCGTAAGGGAGTGGCAATTAACTTCGTAACGGACGAAGACAAACGGACCCTGCACGATATTGAAACATTCTATAATACTAGCATCGATGAAATGCCACTGAACGTCGCAGATTTGATCTAAATCTGACTATTGGCTATAATTCATTATAATTAAACAAAAAAATAATAAAAGTAAGTGAAATACGGAGCTCTCAGCTGATCTCTCATGGTGTGTGAGTATATAAAGAGCGAGTTGGTGAACTGTAATCGCTTATGTAAACGCGATTTACCGAAATATTCCAAACGTTCTCGTCTCAATTTCATTTTATAATAGTAGATTACAGGTCGATAATAGTTATCAGTTACGCTAGAGGAAAACTAGTAATATCTACATTTAATAATTATTACAATTATCACACTACGGATACTACTGTTCCGCTATACTACCACTATATCGCTCTTACTATTACTACTATTTACTGGTATATACTCTTGCGCTATCCTCTTCTTGTTCAATATTTATTATTACCACATTTCCTGCTACTATTTCTATTATACATATATATATATATATACACATATATATACGTATATATAACTCTGCTGCTAATATTCTGGGTATCCTCGTTGTTGTCATTGCAAATATCAAGATTATCGTAATTTGTGCGAGGCAGAAAAAAGGGAGTAATACAAAGAGAATCGTGGAGCGAGGCAATTCAACCGATTCCGGTTGTTGTTTTTTACCTCTCTTTCTCTCTCTCTATATATCTTTCTACCTCATTGCTGTTCCGATAAAATCTAAAACAATGCATCCGCAGTTTCGAGCATCACGAAATTCCTTTACGAGCTTCAAATCTTCGTTCTTGAATTATCTCGTTTCGTTTTCTTCCTTACACGATTTCCCCAGCTGGATGATTTATTATTTCACGTTTTCGATCATTCTACCGCCGCGATTGCAACGCGTTTGCCTAGGCAGAGGTTTAGTCGGTTACTGGAAGGGGTACTTTAATCACAAGCGTTGCAGAAGGAGATGTACATTCAGGCTTTAGACGATACGAATTTTTTGTATGTCCCAAACCCCAAGTACATATACCTTCATTAAGAAATAAAGTGTTTGATCTTCTAATTGTGGTTTTTGTTATTACATGTTCACGTCGCGCTCTGGAACGCTCGTTTTTTTTCGAACAATCAAAACTCATCAGTTTCGTTTCCCACTTCGATGGAATTTAAACGAAAGGACGGTTTATGTTCATCCTGGGAAAACGCAAGCTCTTTCTCTGTGTCTCTCTCTCCTTGCGTACTCGAACACGCGGGATCGTCGGAAAAGTTCTCACAGGTTTTTTATTTGTATTGCAGGCAATTTTGAGCAGTCCAGAAATGAGGCAGATATTTTCGGAAATAAAGACCAAATTTCGTGATTCAATATATAGAAGTTTTGTAATTCCTATCTAATTTTCCTGCCCTTTGCAGGCTTATTAAACGATATGTAAATGTCGAATTATTGTACGTTTGCTTTCTTTATGGTTTTTTTTTTTTCCACTTTTTTTAAGTGGTCATAGAAGCCGACTCTTTTACACGATCATTTTATATTCTTATCAATAAAACGAACTTTTGAAAATACTTTTCGCTGCATCAGTTGTGTACTTGTGTGATTTGTTTGGGAATAAAGCACTCGTTGTGAGGACTTTTATATATACACATGCTCGTAAAACAAGAGAATACAGTAGTTTCCTGTATACATCGTTGATTAATAGTTTTCGTAAGTTGGAGTAATTTCTTCTGTTTGATTGTATCGTAGGAACGATCGTCGAATTGCTCGAATTTCCGAAAACTGTCTTACGAATTCTGTAAATAATACGAGGGATTTCTTTTGAACGAGGAGGGACCGTAGCGAATTTTATTGTATTTATATAACGATTATACAAATAATAATATTTATGATTGCGAATACGGATTCTTTTGATAGTTGACGGAATAAATGTGGATGTAGTTCATATACAGAAGATACGACGTATTATTATTTTTAATTCTCTGTATTAGAATCGGCCGGGTTTATTTTATGTTAAGCCAAACATAATCAACGGTCCTCTCTGTATCTCTCGATGTAACCACGATGGACTGCCTATTCTAATTAACTAGACAAATCGCCTTTTATTTATTGCTCGCTAAAAGTTTGTACAATCATGATAGAAATATACATCTTTACGATCGATCTTTGATTATGCTGTGGCTCCGATCATAGACCGTTTGTTTATTTCAAGATACACGAACTGATCTACGTAGCAAAATATTCGTATGGAAATCTGTACCGTTACACTGTTACTAACAAAAGATATTTGTAAACATTTATTGTATTCAAAGATACAAGTAGAAAACGGCGAAGTGTTCGATACGTATGTTTAAAATTAAATGTAGCTGTAAATATTTTCTACCAGCTGTCCGCTTTTCTTTTGTTTTTTAATGAACGATGTGTGCACACGTGCGGCCGAATAGCGCGCGCGCGTGGCAAACAAAGAGTAGTCGCGCACGTAACGCGTAACCCAGTGTCGCATTACAAGCCTCGAACGGTGACACTGGAATTCCGTGGCCGCGTATTAATCGGGTTTTAGACGTATTAATCTCGCTACGTAAACACGTAAGTATGCAGGACATTAATTCAATACGTTATTGCGATATTTGAATGACCCGATCGCCGTACTTGAATTTAGTACAATGATAACACGACAGTTCGCGCCAACGGATTGGCTCGTAGCATTTTCCGTATTAATTCAGAAGTGGGGAGACATCCTCGTGAGTCTTATATAAAACAATCACTTATCGCGTGGTGCGACTTCGTCGAGCGTACTCGCCGCTAGTGATTCCGTTTCGTTTAGATTAACACGTATGTTACACTTTGTGGACTCTTGATCAACGATCGGGCTGTCGGGACTGTACAATCGCCTGTAATAGTGAGCATGAAATTCGCGTAGCGTTGCCCGAGGGACAATACTTCTCGTTCTCCATCCGTGCCCGACGAATCGCGTTTATATTTAATCTTTCGAGCAGTACGTAATCGTTTTCATAAATTACGCAGTAAAATTGGTCGCCAAGGCAATATAACGGGCCGTCTCTTATCTCTGTCGTCACAAGCAAAACCGACCGTCCTAAACGAGAATTATTTGTTGATTTCCAAAGAAACACGACTATGTCCGCATCACCCATCGCAAGGCAGGCCACCCAGAGCCAAAACATACCATCGAAACGGATCGTTATCAATGATTCCAGTCAATTGCCGCACGATTATTCGACCACCCCTGGTGGAACGCTTTTCTCAACCACTCCCGGAGGTCAGTGCCTTTGTTTCAATCGGAACGTTTATTAAACTGTTGGAGCAAAGATTCTTCTAACGTCAGATACATCGTGAAAACATCGATTTTCTTTATAGAACGGACAGCGTTAAATCAGCTCTAATTAAGCACGTTAATTATTCAATATCTTAACGTAAACATGCAGCTTTTATGCACGCGTGGCTTCGCGTATTATTGTAACAGCCATGAATGCGTTTGCCAACACGGTTTTATTACAGATATTTTTAAACCGTCTGTTTACAAAGGCATCTTTAACTAGAATCGCGACGCGAACCGCTCGTGTTAATATTTCAGATATTTAGACAGCCTCGATTTCGGAGTTGTTTTACAGGGACTCGTATAGTTTACGAGCGCGACTTCTTGATGAATTTACGAAACTCTCCGATATCGCGAACGCCACCGCGGAACATGCCGTCGGAATTGTTGAAGAATCCGACGTCCAACACGGCGGCAGTAAAAAATCAAATCAACAAAGGTCAGTATATTAATTCGTACGATACAGAGATGGTCGATCAGTCAGGATCTTATTTTTATAGATGCTCCAATAATTGAGGAATGTGCGGAACAGTTCGAGATGGACATGTAAGAAATTGTGATGACGATGATGCGATCGTATTGTGCCAGACGTTTTTTAATTAATAGTAATGAGCCACGATTGCAATATATCATTTTTACACAAGTATATCAGGGGCCTTAAATAGACTAAGCATTTTTACAATTAAAAACGTATTCAACGTAATTGTTAAGAGTCCGTCGTCTCCAGACCCACAGATTTCAAACGAATGTAATACGTTTTTATTACGATGTTTCGTATGTGTACATTTACTTGGCACAAATAAATGATATTTTGATAACGGGGGCCTTATCTCCCACGGATATCGTATGTAAAAGGAAGTCTAACAATCAACATTATGTACAACATAATAATAGATTTATAATTTTGGAGATTTGTAAGAATTGCACTGTATACATTACATCACTGACATTATTTAAAACATGTTTAAAAATCATAATTAATATTTACACCCGGTTCTCAGCAAGCCTGTCTAAAATCACCTTCGCAACGTTGACTTTATTCCCATTCTTATCATCATCGTAATATATTAATTCGTAAGTGTTCGCGCATTCTGGATCGTTATCTAATAGATCTTTTAATTTCTCGTAAAATTTCCTTATAATATCTTTAGAATGAGATCGGTAAACCTCCGTCTCGGCGTGAGCACGTGTTGTCATCTCGTAGAGAGTCACCAAAGGAGATGCACCTTCTACTACTAAATACAAAGGCGCGTTCGTCTTTTGGCCATCGGGATAAATTTTATATACAGTATTATGGTATTCTCTTCTCTTTACTCCGCCACGATTTCGGACTTCATTAGACAAGTCCATGGTACCCTCCATCCACTTGTTTGAGGCATCTACCAGATCAGGTGGAATGTACGACGACGATGGAATTAAAATGAACAATTTGTGTACACATATTTGTATATTGTTGATATCTTCGTAATCCTCAATCTTCTCAATTAATCCTTTAGTTGTGGTACCAGGCGACGGAAGTATGATCCTTAAATATCCGTTATAATATAAATGTGCCATATGCGTCCCACAATCCAAACCACGCATTGAGTCGAGATCACATTTTTTCTCTGTTTTCATAGTTGTCTTTATAATCTGTAACGTAGACATGATATTAAAGAAAGTCAGAGGGATTAATATCGTCGATGTACACTTACACTTGTTTCACTCGAAAAATATTTCTTAAAAATATGTTCATACAAGTTCATGAACAAGGTCATGAACATGGTTACTGTCATACAGTAAGCTATTATGTATGCAAGATCTTTCGATTCTAAATGCAATTTTATCAGAATTCCTGTGATACTACAGAAAATAGTAAATAGCCCGGCGTCTCGATTCATAGACAGAATTCTTCCACTTATTTTATAATTCGTACACGTTTATAAATGCGCACTTCACTGTAATATACAGTAATTATATCAGCTCTAAAAATCTAATTGATCTTGATAGTGATTAATAAATAGATAATCTTATACTATGAATGATGAATCATATATAACTAAAAAATAACAAAACAAAAGTAATTAAACAACGAAAGATAATTTTACTGCGCATTCCATCAGCTGTGTATGAACTACATAGGTGCATAAGGGAGGCGGAGGGGAGGTAGAAAGATAGTCCTGTGTTTTGTATTGTATTTCGCACGTGTTTCGTAGCTAATTTACGGTTTATTCGGATGAAATTTATTTAAAGAAAAATATTTCTAAATATGGGAATAACAAAACAAGAAACCCACCGGCCAGGTGCATTTAAGCAAAGTAACAAACCTCACAAGACTGGTAGACACCGCAGTAAAGGTTCAATAAGCGGCGAGGTTAAAGGTAAAATTATTATCGAACGTGCACGTCGACGTTTTGCAAAAACGATTGTTTAACACTATAGGGAAGATCGGGGTAAAAGCATTGGTGAAACGTGCTGCGAAAGATCTTGGGAAAGATGCCAGGAGGCATCAATCTTCTCAAATCAGGAAGAAGAAGAGGGAGGAAGTTTTGCAGGCGAAGAGGAATTTAGGTGGATCTAACTCTGCACCTATTCTGGTCTGTGTCATTCCGTTACAAGAGGATTTAGATATTGATCACGTTTTATCTATCTTAACAAAAGCAGACGAGTCAGCGAATGTACACAGAAGTCCGTGTGGTGCAACTCATTTAAGGTATAATTTTATAGCAACGTACAATGATAATGATAATCTATTAATTACTTTCTTCTGGTACAGCATACCCAGGTTTAAACAACGTTTCTCCATTATTGTACCTCCTGTTGGCAACGTATTTGCTACGCTGGATTTAGCAAAAGTAGCAACGACCGTCCTTTTCGTTGCCTCTGCTGTCAGTGAATCTGACAGCAGTCCCAAAGATGAGATAATGGATGATTGGGGAAGGGAGATCATTTTACCCTGTGTTGCCCAAGGTCTGACAACGCCTGTAGTGGCGTTGACAAACGTTGAAAGTCTACCAATTAAGAAACGTCAAGAGTTTAAGAACAGTATGTTCGATGAGATTTCCAAATGGTTACCCGAGGAAAAAGTTTTGCAGCTGGATTCTGCTACGGATGCCTTCAATGTCCTGCGACGCGTTGGTTCTCAAAAGCAGAGGACCGTGTCCTACAGGAATAAACGAGCTCATTTATTAGCTGAAGAAGTCAAGTTCAAGTCTAATGAAGATTCTGCAGAATTTGGAACTCTCATAATCTCAGGGTATCTAAGAGGTATTCCGTTGTCAGTGAACGGTTTGGTACACATACCCGAATTGGGAGACTTCCAGATGTCTCAAATAGACGCGCCTGAAGATCCGTATCCAGTGGAAAGAAAGCCGAGGAAACATTGCAACGCGATGGACGATGACCCATTGATTCGTGTTCTCGAACGTGCGGATCCGAACAAACAGGAATCTCTGGAAAGCGAAAACGTGCCGGATCCTATGGATGCTGAACAGACCTGGCCGACGGAAGAGGAATTAGCCGAAGCTGCAGCTGCTCAAAAAAAGAAGATAGTGAAGAAGGTTCCAAAGGGAACTTCTGAATATCAAGCAGCCTGGATTCCCGACGAAGACGGAGAGGAGCTCAGCGAATATTCGAACGACGAGGAGGAAGATAAAATGTCTCTCGACGAAGCAAAGTCTCAAACGGACAGTGAGGTAGAAGCGGAACAGGACGACGAGGAATATGAGACGATCACTGTTTCCGAAGCTCCCGACGAACGATACGATCAGAACATCGATATGACGGAGGAGAAAGAAGCAATGGATAAATTAAAGTCTGCAAACTTGGACGCACAATTCCCCGACGAAGTGGACACGCCTCAGGACATGTTAGCGAAACAGAGATTTCAGAAGTACCGCGGACTCGAATCGTTTCGTACAAGTCCGTGGGACCCAAAAGAAAACCTCCCGAGCGATTACGCGCGGATATTTCAATTCCAAAATTTCGATCGGACGCGGAAACGCGTATTCAAAGAATCCGAGGAAGTAGAAGGCGCCATGCCCGGCTGGTACATCACGATTCACGTCGTTAACGTCAGGCAAGATCTTTTCATCGCGTTTCGCGCGCTGGAGAACCGTCCGTTAATCGTATTCGGTTTACTCCCTAATGAACAGAAAATGTCTGTGCTGAACGTAGTGTTGAAGAATACAAACAATACTCCTTTGCCAGTGAAATCCAAACAGAGGTTGATTTTCCAATGCGGCTTCAGGAGGTTTTCGGCGTGTCCGATTTTCAGCCAGCACACGAACGGTAATAAACACAAGTACGAGAGGTACTTTAGACCGGAGAGTACCGTCGTTGCGAGTATGTTCGCTCCAATCGTTTTCCCACCGTGTCCGGTTCTCTGTTACGTCCAGAAATTAAACAAATCCTTGGAATTAATCGGGACTGGGAGCGTGTTATCTGCAAATCCTGACAGAATAGTTATAAAGAGAGTAGTCCTGAGTGGTCATCCGTTTAAAGTACATAAACGATCAGCCGTTATACGATTCATGTTCTTCCATCGGGAAGATATAAATTGGTTCAAGCCAGTCGAGCTGCGGACGAAGCTCGGTCGCAGGGGACACATAAAAGAACCATTAGGTAATTGATTTTAATATCACGCAGTGAAACAGATATTGAATCGTGTTTTCTTATTTCCAGGTACGCACGGCCATATGAAATGTGTCTTCAATGGGCAGCTGAAGTCGCAAGATACCATCTTGATGAATTTATACAAACGCGTGTTCCCGAAATGGACGTACGAGCCGTTGTTAATAACCGATTTGGAGAACAACGAACAAAACATGAACATAGATTAAAGTTAACAAGAAATTGTATATATGAATAAAGAATTAAATGGTTCTTTATTATACCTGCGTTTAGTTTGTAATTGCTTGCGCTTGAAACGTGTTTGAACACACTCCCGATAGTCTTCGCTTCGATTGGCAATATCACGTGACTTACGATTTACCCAATCGTGTTCAGTTCAACAGTGTCCCCTCACGTGGTTCAAAAGGTGTATATCGCTTTCACCTCGAATTTTAATTGATATTTGATAACAAGCGGCTTGTGAAACTGATGGATTTGGACACTGCCTATATAGGTATTTATTCGAAGTTTATTTTGTCATAAGGCCGGTAGATATTCAAACTGTTATATTTAATTAACGTAGAACCTTTCCTCGACGATTGGCTGGAGGACATTCTGTTTGCAATTCAAGAACAAGAATGTCTCGTACAGAGTGAGGATCAGTTTCACATGCCTTTTATAGGTATTTATTTATCTTAATGTAACCCTTGTCTTTTACTGTGTACGACACTCTTTATTTCAAATAATTTACTCTTTTAGCTATACCACCTCCGTTAGTTAGTGCCATATTTAAAATAACAGATGAACTCGATTTGGAGCCTGGTACAAAATACAATGCTATTCATTTATATGATAAATTCATGTGTAACTATTTCTGGGAAATGTATAAAGAAGGTGGTAAGACGAGCAGATCCTGGTCACAAGTTCGCGAAAAGTTATCGAGCCACTCGATGCTCTATCTGATGGCCTGCTTACAACTAGCAAGTAAAATGGATTCACATTCTAGAAACATAAGAATTTCGCAAGTACATACGTCGTATCCAACCAATAATTCTCCAATAGCGGCAGCTTAATTTTTCTCTCAACGTAGGTGCTCACTATCTTGCGGGACATTGATAAGAGATCTGAATACTCCGCGAGAGCAATATTTTTGTCGGAATACAAAGTGTTTCAGACCGTCGGTTTTAAAATGCCGTTGCACACTCCACTGCATTGCGTAGAGATACTCCTAGCTGCAACGGGATTGAAGAATACTACGGACATACGACAGAACGCCATGGATCTATTGGATTTCTTTTATCTGCAGGTTTGCATTCTTTTAAGGATGTATTGGCTATACAGTCAATCCCAAAAGTTTATGTACCTTAGAAAAACGCATTTCTTATAATTAAAAAGAAATCAGACGTCGGAAGAACAATGCTAATAATAAATAGCTGCGTGCTAAAAAGTATAGAAGGAAATATCCAATTAATTATTGACGATAGCGAAAAGTTTATTAT
>NW_017156387.1:170275-173803 GCF_001652005.2 Ceratina calcarata
CCGTCAAACAACTAATCGCCACCACGGTTAATCCGGCCTTGCATTGTCCCTCCGCATATAGGGCCTGTGTCCAAAGGGACTCAAGGGTATATATTAAAATAGAATAAAGCTATTGGTGATGAAATAAAGTAAAATTGTGTCACAAATATATATATTACGTTCCCTGCCGTGAACCTGTCTCACGTCCCATAACCGTCCGTCTATTTATTTATTTGCTGAGTCCCTATTCTCATATTTGTTCAAATACCCGTCCGTCTGTCCAACCATATTTTACCTATTTATTTATTTATTTATTTAAGTATACACCTTTACCCTCATTTTTACACTTAGACTTGCCCCTATTGGCATCTCTATTTGACTATTGTATCGTATTTTATTTTATCTTACTTACTACTTATTCTATCTTATCCTACTCTACTCTACTTTATTCGACTTTATTCTATTCTATTTTATTTTATTGTATTTTATTCTATTCTATTTTATTTTATTTATTATTATTCTTATTTCATTTTATTTTATTTTATCCTACCGTACTTTATTTTATCCTATTTTATTTTATTTACTATTATTTCTATTTTATTATATTCTATTTTATTCTACCGTACTTTATTTTATTCTACCTTATCCTACCGTTTTATTACTGGCGAATCAACGGCATTCTACCTGACTTTATTTATCTTATTGACTCAGTATTGACGAATTTATTCGACAACGAGCCGGGACGCACACACACGTACAAGAGAAACACTTTGATCGATCTACTATATCTTATTCTGCTCCATCTCATTTTACTCTATCTGATTCTATCTTACTTTATTTTATTTTATTTTATTCTATTGTATGGCCTGCCCCGAGGGACTCGCGGCTGAAAGACAGTCAGCCGCGATACATGACAACACACTAAAACTATTTCATCCGGCGGGATCGGATTGGCCGTGCCCCCTATGTTTCCGACCAAACTCAGTCATGTTAAAGGGATCGTGCATGTATCGGAGGCACGAGGATTTGGTGAAGCACGTCAAGCTTCACCATCCGAACATCATTAACAAGGAGTGGGCGTGCGGGGAGTGCTCCTTCACTGACCGAAGCGCGTATGCGATCCGGAAGGTGAAGAAGCACTTCACCGACGTCCACGAAAAGTCGCGACCTCGTGCCTCCGGTACAGGCGCGACAAACGCGACCGCGAGGGGCACGGTCGCCGCCGTCGGCCGCGGGCCCCCGGTGCAGGCCACCACCCAGGCACAGAAGCGTCGCCCTCCCGACGCAACTCGTGCGTCGGCCGAGAGGGCCTCCCCGGGCAACGCTCGCCTGAGCGTTGATGCGCCTGCCACCAGTGGAGGCGCCATGACGCGCGCCTCCAAACCTACCGTAACAAGTAACACTAGGGTAACAAGGACTATCACCCTCGTTCGGAGCTCCCCTGTGTCCACTGCCCCCTCCCAAACAAGGAAGACGCCGCCGATCGCCCCTATCTTTAGACGCAGCACAGCCCCGACTTCTGGCCCCAGCGCGTCCACCCTCCCACCAAGCGGCGGGACAGTGTCAATGAGGAGGACACCAGAGGACAAGGGGCCCCCTGTGAGCTTGAGAGCAAAGAAGGGGGCTCGGGAAACCGCGCCGAACACCAGCGAGCCTCCTCAACCTGTCCCGCCCCACCGGACCAGGAGCGTGACGCCGACCACCACATTTGCAGACGTCACGCGGGAAGGCATGCCCGACACGGCCGAGGCGCAGCGTTCTGTACGACTGGCACGGGCATTTACTACCCCATCGCCCGTCGCCCGGGGGGGGGCAGCAATGATTCTCTCAGGCACCCCCCCATCATTACATCTGACGTCGTGCAGCGCCTCGGTCACACTGACGACCTCGACGACGACGACGTCCGTCTGCGGAAGGCCGATCCCGTCGGTGGAGATTTCGCCGCCCTTACCATCTAGTGGCGGCCGGGGTGGACCAGGAAATGCGGAGGTTGCCGGCAGCAATGTCACCCCGCTGCCGGCCCAGCCGGCGCCATACCAGATTCAAACTAGGGCCATGACCAGGGCGTCGAGCGAGCCTCCGCGGTCCACCCCCAGGACGACGAGGCCCAGGCTCACCGACGGGGAGAAGAAAATCATCGCCGCAGACGAGGCCTCCACCCGAAGGCGTACCAGGGCCAGCACCCTCCCGCCAAGGGAGGCCAACAGCGGCCCAGCGAGGAGGCTCCGGGCCGCGGGGGGCGCCCCCAACACCCTGGCGTCCCCCAGGGTGGAGGCTACGTTCGGGGAGAGGACAGAACGGCCAACATCCCCTGCAACATCAATGCCTCTCCCCGTTATAATCGAGTCGTCGGATGAGGAGCATGCAGCGGCCGGTTCGTCGTCATCGGCTTCGTCACCGCTGGGGTGGACGCGCGCGACGACGAGGAGACGCCGGAGGACGAGAGGAGCAACGGAAGGGCTGATGCATGGCGACCGGCAGGAGGAGGAGGAGCGACACTCTAATCACCGTAGCAGACACAGGGTGAGTCGTTCCAACATACTGGTGGCGGACGATTGTATGCGAGCGACCCGGGGTCGCGTTTATATTGACCGCGGAACTAGCCCCGTAAATTTTGACACCATTAATGATGACGCGAGCGCTTCGCCCACTACGTATGCGGGCTCTTCCCCAGTACAACAGAGGGGAGAAAGGGAAAATGATGGCGTTGGGGCGGGGCCGAACACCGCGACGGATAATATAATACTCATAAATAGGACTAATGGCACGCGACAAAGGGGCGTCGCGAGGGCTGGCGCGCCGGGGGGCGCGGGCGCGGTATCCGTTTCTGGGGGTTCCGGGCGTGCTCGCGGATGTGCCGCGGCGTCTGTCGTCCAACGGGGCGCCGGGCGGGCGACAACGGGCCGTCGGGGCCGGCCATCGTCTACGCGCGCCGCTGACAGGTCCGCGCGAAATGGTGCGCAGCGTATTTCCGGGGTCCAGCAGGACAGCACCGTAGACCGCCGTCTCCTTGGCCGAGCCGAGGCTACCTCCGACCGTTGTCCGCGCGCTCACGGGTCACCACGCCCGGGAGACGCGGACGCGGAGAGGAGGCGTCTCGTGGCGGCCGCCGAGGCGGTGGATACGGCAGAACGGCTGGAGGAGCTCGCCCGACAAGTGGCGATCTTCTTCCAGTCCAGCTGCTCTGCTCGACCTGCAGGACGCGACAGAGCCCGTCCAGGGAGTCGGCGCGGTCGAGTGCGAGGCGAAGAGCGGCGCCCAGCGGAGGGGGTGTCGGCTCCTCTCACGAGAGAGGAACACACGCGGGAGGCTACCCGAATCCAGGGTTTATTCCGCACGAATCGGAAGCGAGCGGTGCGCGAGGTGCTCACGGGAGCAATCGCGAAGTGCAGCATTCCTGTTGACGAGGTCCAGGAACATTTTAAGAACGTATATGCGCACCGCGACCGCGCGGAAAGCCTCCCGCAGCTCCACCACGAGTTAGCTTCCCCGATCACCTGTGAGGCGCTCGTGTCCGCCTTTGAGAGGGAGGAGGTGAGCCGCCGGCTC
>NW_017156388.1:0-1354 GCF_001652005.2 Ceratina calcarata
CCAAAATCGATCTCAGTCCTGGCGTAAGTCTACCAGTTATAAATAATTTAAGAAGCATGATTCAAGAAAATGCTGCTAAGGATATAAAATTACAATTTAGAATCCAAGTGGATGAAATGTCATTGAAAAAAGATATCGAATGGGACGGAAAGCGGTATCATGGATATGTAGACTTAGGATTGAACAACGAAAAATCTGACAAAGCAACTTATGCATTAGTAATAATGCTTGTATGTTTCAATGGGTATTTCAAGACCCCAATCGCATATTATTTGAGAAATAGTTTAGCTAGAGAAGCTGAAGCAAATATTTTAACGAACGTTTTAATAATCTTACATGAAACCTACGTAATCATTCTACATTAAAAATGCCCGCTTTGGCAGCTTCAGTGATGAAAGTTTTTATACAGCTTTCATTTAGTTCGGCAAAACTTGCTGTTTGTGCCACATCGGTTAAATGGTATGTTGCAAATTTAAAGCAGTACTCTTCTAACTCCTAGAGAAAATAAGTGGGCAATACATGTGAAGGACGTACAGCAAGTACTCGTTGCATATTTACCTTGAAATTGTGTTTCATACTTGCATCATAAAACAATAGTACATTTTCTACTGTAATCTTATTTCTTATCATCTGCAGACATCGTCTTTTTAATAGATCCTCGGAATAGGCCTCAGCTAGGATTGAAAGTTCTGTCAAGAAAAGAATAGTATTCACGAAACATATTGACCAATGTCCGTAAGAATTAGGCATGTTATACCTAATGCATCTTCTTGAGGTAGGTCCGCGACTTCGTTAGTGTACAAATATTTTAAAAAACTTTTGTACACGTCGTAGGAATATTGTTCGTGCTTTATAACACTGGGAAAAAAACGTCAAAATTGTATTTATTATACCATATGGTCGTTTCGAGAAAACTTACCTTTGACTGTTTTCCGTCCAGTGCTCTTGAAACATGGTCCTAAAATAATGAGACCGTATTTTCAGTACCACTTTGTGTACGTGAATTGGTTTCCCATGTACTTGAATAATTAAATCGCTGGTACTCTGCAAATTGTATAGCAGGATCATGCAAAAAACAGTAAATGCTTAATAATCTTAATATCTTCCAATAATTACGTACTGCATCATCGAAAGCTTCTTCCATGCTATCCATTACATTCGTTTCTTTTTCATCATTGACAATTAACAAATGACAGTATATTTCACTGCTGTAAAATGCGAAAGAATCTTGTAAACATCTTAAAGAAGTAAGGGTTGGGACATTAATATCCTTATCCACACAATAGCCCCATATAAATATTCGATTAGTGTCACTCATCGCTACACTCATGTTCTGACACCAACATGTGGCTAT
>NW_017156388.1:3204-4191 GCF_001652005.2 Ceratina calcarata
TTCAAGTACCTCTCCCTCCTCAGTCAGAGCCAAAATAAATTTTTGGCCTTTAGCAAAAGTTTTTATGTCCTTTCCACACAATGCATCAACTTCCTGGGGAGAAACAGTGCTCTGATCAATACTCTCACAAGAAAGATGACTGTAGACGTTTCTTATTCCATACACCATTTTATCCTTTGTTGCAACTAAAGCTTCTCCACAGTCGGAACCTGTTTAATTAACGAAGTTAACTTTCCCATACACATTATTAAAGAAAAAGATATCAAATATGAGTTAGATATTACCAAACACGATAGCCATATGAATCTTTGAGATGAAGTTTAATTCCAAGGAACCAAAAACTGACCACTTCCTCAAATCGCACGGTATCATTTTTCCTGTATACGCTTCCGAGCTGCCGAGCGAATAACGTAATTTCCTCTCTAGTTCCAATCACAGTCACAAGACAGCGGTCACAACTGATCGAAGAACAGTAAATACGAAATTATGATTTATGATATTCTTTATTTATCTTTACAGAAGAGTGTTTGTCCTCGCCAATATCTCTTAAACCCTTTTTTCCAGCTGCACTTCAACACGGGCGTTGCCCCACTTTACTAATATCACCGGTTTACTACTAATCCGTCTCATAAAAACTGGTCTCCGTTGTACGATAATTCTCGCCCAGCCGTTTTTAATCCAGGATGAGACACGAACGAGTATTTCCCAAATATTATGAGAACACCGTAACACGAATCGGGACCGGTTTCGGCACGCAAATCACAAATATGTACGCTGGATCATTCAAATCCGTAACAGAACAGAACGAAAAGCTTGTATGTAACGGATTCCGCTTCTTCCGCTTATAGGAACAACTGCAAGAGTGCAAGGGGGTTCCCGAATCTACTAGGATCCTCGGGAGTTCCCCAATAAAATAACAAAAGAGAGAAACTGAGAGTGCTCATGGACATGGACTTAAAGCATGGACTTAAAGGACGGTGCCTAAAG
>NW_017156389.1:0-246 GCF_001652005.2 Ceratina calcarata
CCATTACGGCATCTGATATACCATTGTAATTTTAATAGAGATACTTAATAATGATGTATTTCCGACCTTATTATGTTTCTCGTTCTTTTAGGGTTCTTTGTAGGTACACCTTTCATCTTTAGTAGGTGGATGGAAGGACTTCACGGCTCAGGATCTTCCGTTAGGTAGGCGTAGAGACGACAGGTCGGCCTCATAGAACTGCGAACGTACGCCATTATTGCACGATGCACAATTTTCTCAATTTTT
>NW_017156390.1:0-246 GCF_001652005.2 Ceratina calcarata
TATAGGGCGGACCCATTATATACTTACGTTTACACTAACATTTTTTTTTCTTTTCTCATTGTTATAGCACTACTCGAGTTCTCTGAATTGAATTTACCCGATTTACAATTACACGTATTTGGCAAATTTTGTATTGATTTTGACCCGTCAGAAACATCAGTTTCATCACCTGAACTTTCAAAGTCTAAAATATCTGATTTACCATCATCAGACTCGTGAGAGTTACTTATTGAGCTTGATCCACCG
>NW_017156391.1:0-246 GCF_001652005.2 Ceratina calcarata
AGTTGAAGTGAGCCCATATTTATTGACTTGTGTTTTACAGCAATCGAGGAAGACGTCGGCAACTGCCCCCAATCCGCACCAGAGACGCAGAAGAGCGGGGTCGACGCCGGCGTCGCTAAAGACTCGGAGCAAAGGAGGCACCGCTGCAAACACCACCGGAAGGAACAAATTCCCGGCAAACAGACAGATCGGGAGCCTCCATAAGGACTTGTGCTGTGCTGGAGTAAAAATAAATCAGGTTTTTTT
>NW_017156392.1:0-246 GCF_001652005.2 Ceratina calcarata
AATGTTGTAGTATTATCAAAGTTTTATTTTCAGCCTTAATGACATTAAAATTAATCGGGGGGAAAATTATCAAAGCCTTGTACAACTTGAATCAACTACATTGTACAAAGTCATTAAAAAACAAAATTGATTACTTCCTGTATTCCATAATTCAAGCGTCGCCAATTGAATAAATCACGCATGAACGGAACAAAAAAATGCTTATTAGAATCGTAAAACGAATATTCAAGGTCAATCCATCGTGCA
>NW_017156393.1:0-246 GCF_001652005.2 Ceratina calcarata
CTTAACCCCTGTTTTTGTACTGGCTCTGGGTCTCATACAACACGGTTTCGCACAATACGGTTTCGCACAATACGGTTTCGCACAACACGGCATTTTCTAGAAATCTATCTACCGTGTTATAGGAGGGTTACCTGTAATGAAATCATTAAGATATTTATTTCATAACTTCATCATGAGCTTCTAGGCGATAGTTTTCTTTCATGTCATTGATAATCCTATCTGTAAGGAACAATTTCGAAGAGAGGA
>NW_017156394.1:0-246 GCF_001652005.2 Ceratina calcarata
TTGAAATTAAAAAGCAGTCAAAATGACTTCCATGGGCAATCTAGTGTTAATATGACAAAAATAAAAGTACATTTTACTATTTTAACATTTTAATATATTTACAATTGTATGTCATATAAAGACTAAGTTAATTGTTATGCAATCAGTTTTCTTTTCTTCATCTATCTTTTTTTTGTTTAAATTGAACAAGGGGATTGTACGTTGGAAAAATGTTATTAACTATTGCTGAGTAACATAGGAACTAGC
>NW_017156395.1:0-246 GCF_001652005.2 Ceratina calcarata
AGAAGTGCATGAAGCTTCCGAAAATTGAGATGCCGAAATTCGAGGGCAGTGTGAAAGAATGGCTCCCCTTCTGGAGTCAATATCGAAAGGTGCATGAGGATCCGGATATATCTAAGGAGGATAAGTTCGTCTATTTACTTCAAACCACCGTGCCCGAATCACGTGCGAACAGCATCGTGAAAAGTTACCCGCCTACGGCCGCGAATTACGACAAAGCGATAACCGCTCTGAAAACCCGTTTCGGAC
>NW_017156396.1:0-246 GCF_001652005.2 Ceratina calcarata
TTTTTAACTGCTCAATTGTTATAACGAAGGCTGACACGTTCGCGTGACGTTAATTGTGGGAAACGTAATCAGGCTTTCGTGTTCACAGATAATAAATCAGATCGAGCCCCGTGTTTTGGTAACGTGATACAGAATTACGAGTACCCTTCAGATACAGGATGCTCTGTCATCCCTAGGAACAATTTTAAGGGCTGTTTTTTGAAGCCTAAATAAGATAATATCAAGAATAGAAACTCCATTGGTCAT
>NW_017156397.1:0-246 GCF_001652005.2 Ceratina calcarata
TTTTGTAGAGGACGACGAGATCTACAATTTCCATATAAAATTTTTTCCCTAGCGTTAATATTTTACGAGTTATTGACGAAAAACGAAAAAACAGTTTTTTGTAAATTACTCCTAAACTATTGATGTTAGCAACAAAATTTTGTATGGAACTTGTAGATCTCGTCGTCCCCTACAAAATGAACCTATAAACATCCCCGTAGGACCAACGGTTCAGGAGTTATTGATGAAAAACGAAATCTTTTGCCA
>NW_017156398.1:0-246 GCF_001652005.2 Ceratina calcarata
CTTCATCCTGATCGTTAAATGTTATAGGACTTTTCCCGATATCAAGAGTTAAACTGTTTAGAATTTCGCTATTTCTCAATATATACTTTAGAATCTCAACTTTGTTATATTTACAAGCTAAGATAACTAAGTTACTGTTTCTTATATGATTCTCTCTACTGTCATAGAAATCTTTCAGATAAAATCCTTTCGTCTCTGTTTCCTCATCAAAGAGCTTTTTATAATTATTCTTCTTTGTTGTATGCA
>NW_017156400.1:0-246 GCF_001652005.2 Ceratina calcarata
AGGTAATATAGAGTAGTAGAGTGTTTGCATTTGCTGAGTGGTACAAGCTACAAAAAGAATGTAAAGTTACTATTAAAACTGAGTGAAAATTAGAAATGAAGTTTAATATCGTATTCATTAAAAATTATTTTCAACTGTACGTTCGAGTTTCTAATTTTAGAAATTCCTCATAAATGAGAATAATAAAAATGATTTGCACCTAAACTGCCAAAATTTTTATATCAAAATTCCTCATAAATGAAAATA
>NW_017156401.1:0-246 GCF_001652005.2 Ceratina calcarata
TGCGCTTGACTGCATGTAGCTTGGGTTTTCTATCAGCTGCAGTATACACACGATCGGCGATGTCGACCATTTTATCCAGGTCGTGCGCATCCTCCACTACAAGAATTTCCCGCTGGTGATCAGACAGCTATTCCAAAAATATGGTGCGAAGCACGCTGTCATCACATTTATTCGCGACGTTTAACTCTCTGAATTGCCTCAACACCTCCGAGGATTTACAATTTATGTCGACCTGCCCTTTTATCA
>NW_017156402.1:0-246 GCF_001652005.2 Ceratina calcarata
GCTGCAATCTTCAGACTCAAACTTGCCTTCGGGACGCTACCGCGTCCCTTGATAGTTATAAGATAATATGCACAAATAAGGAATGCATCTAAAATATTTTTGGGATCGACGGAATATTCAACGTTTCTACATAAATTCTGTTGGAGAAAGGGTGTTTTATTATAATAATGTTTACATGGCACTTTCATTTATACTCAAACTTTCATTTTCATGTATATTTTGCGTACAATATTTTTTACAAAATAT
>NW_017156403.1:0-246 GCF_001652005.2 Ceratina calcarata
TACGAGGACCGCGCAACCACTCGGCGGCGCACTTAACCCGCCGACTCGGGATACGCGCGTCACAAGACCATTAGGTCTCATTAAAAGAAGAATTCGTTTTGAACCAAAACTTTTTTTGCACTGTGTACCATCTTGTATAGCGATCGACAAATGGCTTTGACCCACTTGTCTAATCTGTGTACTTGGTTTAGAAGAGATACGTGTAATTCGTGTTTCGAAAAAGGCCTATTTGTGGATTTTGACATC
>NW_017156404.1:0-246 GCF_001652005.2 Ceratina calcarata
ACCCGTTTCGTTGCACGTGTCCCTCAACGCGAATCAATCTTAATCTCCGAGGGTACAACGTATCTATAAGCAAATGAAATTACGCGCGGGCATTAATCATGTTGTAGTTGGTAATTTCTGCAATATGATTATCCAGAAATACGTTGTTCACATCTTAAACAAGACCAGCTTGAACTGCATGACGACAACGCTTCCAGATAAACAAAAAAAATAAAGGATAAATGAAAATTGAGAATTAATTTTTCC
>NW_017156405.1:0-246 GCF_001652005.2 Ceratina calcarata
ATTCCTTTGGCGGTACGAAATAAAGAGAACAGGAAAAGATCCATTTTTGCAATTAATTGAAGATATTAAATATGTATATCAAAAAATTAATAAAGATAAAACTAAAGTTAAAAATCCAATATAAGTAACTACTAGTATTTCAAAATAGAATACGGTCCGTTTAAAACAGATACAAACACATCGTGAACTTCAGATTTTTTAAGATCAAAGTACGACTAAAGGTCCAGCTATTCAGACGTGACAGCA
>NW_017156406.1:0-246 GCF_001652005.2 Ceratina calcarata
CCATAGTACAATCATGTATAAATTTTTATGAACATTCACGAGCTTACTTTAAAATTATAGTACTTGAAAATTAACATGTGTTCTTATGAATGCAAGATCTAATAACTTTTTTAACAAATTCACAAAATTAATTATAAGAAATGCGTTTTTCTGAGGTACATAAACTTTTGGGATTGATTGTATAACCAATACATCTTTAACACTAGAAAGACTGAAACTTAGTATATACCTATATTGCCCAAAGCA
>NW_017156407.1:0-246 GCF_001652005.2 Ceratina calcarata
AAAGCACGAGTCCTGGAGCTCTATAGCAAACAAATAATTCAAGAGTTGACATAAAGTTAGTAAATCTTATACCACAAATTTCCACTGATGGATCCGGAGATAAGATATTTTCTATTTCTATATATGCTAAGTTTTTACGAACAAGAATTATTATTCCACCACCTCTAGCACGAACTCTGTCTTTTTTAAAAGAAACAAAACCTGCATAATTTATTTCCTCGGTAGGTTTGAGCCAAGTCTCAACTC
>NW_017156408.1:0-246 GCF_001652005.2 Ceratina calcarata
ATACAAGCCTAAAAAGTCTGGAATTTTTGACGCCTTCTAGAATATATTACTAACGAAGTAAGAAATAGAAAGCAAAACACTCGTCGGTGATGAACAGTTGCCAGATACAAGAAAAGATCTACGCAATTTCTTATTAACTCTACTTGTTAAGGAATAATTGGCGATGAAGAAAATAATTAATTGATTACTTTTGAAGTATTCGAGATAGAAGAAAATTGTAAACGTCCTTTTTTGCAGGTAATAGTA
>NW_017156409.1:0-246 GCF_001652005.2 Ceratina calcarata
TAATTAATATTTTTAATCGCTAATTTTTAACGAACATTTTTACATACGTGATACGCGTATGAAGGAGTCGCGAATTGCGAATCTTTGATGCCCGGTTGATTCGAAATTGAATGCAGAATTTGGGGTATCAAGTTTTGCAATTAAAGATCGACGTCTCGTGAAAGATAGAGGTTTATTAAAGATTTACTTATGAATGTACCTTGAAAGGTCACCTATATCCCCAAGTATCCCTCAGTATTCCCCTTA
>NW_017156410.1:0-246 GCF_001652005.2 Ceratina calcarata
CCGATGGGAACTTTGGCGAGAAGTTAAGAAAACGGTGTTTTGCGAGAGGGAGCCATATTTATGAGGATAAGCCATTGGTTATGTTGATGCCATTTTCATGTACCTTTCACCAATAACCCCAACGATATTCGGCACCGAATTTACTCGGGACACTGATCCCCTCGCTTGAAATACCTCCACACACACACACACATCCTCGATATTTATAAGAATTTCATATTTCCTTGAAAGTTATTTTTTCATTTA
>NW_017156411.1:0-246 GCF_001652005.2 Ceratina calcarata
GTTTACCAGTTGTCCTCCTAGGCTTGGGTCTCCTGGTTAGATCGCACTTCCGGGATACTCAACCTTGCTACTTGACCATGCAACCACCTGACGTACAATGCGACCCTTCCTAGAGATGAATTCCTTTTTTGAAGACCACAAATCGGTTCTCGTAATTGAAAGGAGAACCAGAATTTGTATTTTGTTTAAATAATATATCTACAATTCACTCTCTGGAGGTTGTAAAACGAGAGGAATACGAAAAGA
>NW_017156412.1:0-246 GCF_001652005.2 Ceratina calcarata
ATTCAAAGCCTCATTATGATCTTTCATTATAAAAGTCTTGTCTAATTATCTTAATGATGCACTATTAATTTTTATTTTTAAAAAACGTATTATACATTGAAAATTTTCCACAGGGAGAAGGAAAGGAAAAATAATAAAGGAAATAGATATTTATAAGAACAATCACTTATTACTATAAGTAGATAATTAATAAATAAAATAACTAAATAATTTTAGGCATCCTCAAGGGATGTACTGGACACCTAA
>NW_017156413.1:0-246 GCF_001652005.2 Ceratina calcarata
AAGGAACGCGAGCCGAGAAACTGGAGCAGGTTAATGAAATTAAATGAAAATCAAAGGGAAAGTGTCAGTAAATTCGTCTCCCTCAGATTTCAATTCGAACACTTTTCACCGAGGTTCAGACTATAAATTGTTCCATCAAGACGTGTTCGACTTAAAAATATTTTACGGTAGGTGTCATAAAAATGCTGACAGAATAGTTCGCGTGTCTCGTATTTTACACCGGCGCACTACTCGTATACATACCTG
>NW_017156414.1:0-246 GCF_001652005.2 Ceratina calcarata
TTCACATTTCGACTCGATTCGAGTCACCCTCGCAGTCGCCACATACCAGTGCATGCGTCTGAAGCAGTTTGACGTGAAGACCGCCTTCCTATACGGTGAGATTGACGAAACAATCTACATGAAACAGCCGGAAGGATTCGACGATGGAAGCGAAAAAGTATGCCGATTGGAACGAAGCCTCTACGGATTGAAACAATCCCCCAGGTGCTGGAACCGACGATTCACAAGTTTCCTCAAGAGGTTCAA
>NW_017156415.1:0-246 GCF_001652005.2 Ceratina calcarata
GGAACAAAAGTACGCGTCAAACTCTCCGCTATTCACTTTCAGGTAGTTCCTTAGATGCCAAAAGGACAATTTTATGGCTGGTGGGTCGAAATCCTCAAGATTTCTTGGAGACGATATTTTTCGTGATCGTCGCATGCGATCTTTCTGTCAAAGCTTCTCTCTACTTGCAAATAGACAATATATTATTATTACTGATGGATGTTTGTCGCACATTTGAATCGCGCGCGTGTGTGTGCAGATAATGTG
>NW_017156416.1:0-246 GCF_001652005.2 Ceratina calcarata
AAAGCGATAACGTAAGGATCACTGAAGACCACTTGACATAGTACAAACAAGGGTTGAGACACAGAGAAAACTCTCCAACGATTTTTGCTTTTGCATGCAGTTCACTCTTTGTCGCCTTAAAGAGAAGTTATAAAGTTAAAGAATAGCGTAAAGACAAAATATGTCTCGAAACACAGTTTCAAGCGAAATTTGGGACTTTTTTACGTCAGTGGAGAATACTGGATAAGCTATTTGCAAAATGTGCAA
>NW_017156417.1:0-246 GCF_001652005.2 Ceratina calcarata
TCAAACTGACGATGAGTCCAGGATCGTCGGAAAAAGTTGTCTCCATACGTTCCCTTGAAAACTATATAGTGCTCGGTGTCCTGGAATATGCACTTTCATTTATAAATTAAATAGTTAACAATAAGTGTGAATGGAAAAAGTACAGTTAACCCTTTATGACTTCCTCTATAATTTTTGTTAAGTTATGTAATAATATTATTAATTGGTTTTCCCAGGACGTACACTCTCATCTGAAAGTCAGGTAGT
>NW_017156418.1:0-246 GCF_001652005.2 Ceratina calcarata
TAACTAAATTCATGCACCATTTTATCTAGTTCACTTGTTAGTTCGGTTGGATTTGCGAATATCCGTTAAGTAGAAGCAAATTTAATATTGGGAATGACATAAATTTTCCCGTGGAATAAAATGCGCACCGTAATAAATATAAATTTTCATCAGAATTTTGAAACGTATCGACTGTACATATTTCGTAACACAAGTGTTATCGAATAAATACAAATTTTCATTGGAAATCTTGAAATGATTCCACTA
>NW_017156419.1:0-246 GCF_001652005.2 Ceratina calcarata
GCCCAAAAATCCGCAACACATCTATTAAAATTTTCTTTTATTTATTATCGTTATTGTATTAACTTTGGGGACTATCGGGCGTTATACGCCCGGTAGAATAAACTTACTTTAAATTCCAAATTGGAATTACTTTCAACTTATTCAATTTACATCCTGTCTCAACCTTCTCCTCCTCGAATATCCGGACCCCGTTAGGTCTTCACCTAACAAACTCTATACCTCGTGCCTTGCTCGACTCCTTCGATC
>NW_017156420.1:0-617 GCF_001652005.2 Ceratina calcarata
CTCCTGTCGGCGTCACTATTCGCGGTATATTCTTACGAGACCGTCACGTCACCATGGTTCTTCTTTGAGAACGCTCAGTGAAACCTCGTGTCGTGGACAGTGAACACCATACAACCGTGTGCCATATCGATACTTGTCGTTAGTCACCTGAACGCTGGTATCGTTTGCCAGCCATGGCCTATTAGGAGCTAAACGATTTTTAAATGGTGAGGTGGATAGCATCGAGAGCGTCGGAGACACAACAATGGCGTGGACAAATTTGCCAATGTACGGAACCACCCGGTGCTCTTCGCACATCCGCGACCATGAATCGCCGATTCAAGAAATACCAGGAAAATCGAGAGGCTCCTGGATAATGAAAGAATCGTAATGGCGAAGCAATTTCGGAAAAGGAACGCGGAACACTTGTCGAAAGAGAACAAGGGAACAGTACATTCTTAAAAATGAGGGTAAGTTAAAAGGACTAAGGGAACCTGCTGGGAGATGCTATCGAAAAGAGAGCAATCGATAAGATGTCGAGATTTATTTTTGAAACAGGCGATACCGCGAAACTCTTGTCGTAGAACTATTTGATAATTATTCATACGCTTATCTTTGTCAGAAAAGATTTCCGCTGA
>NW_017156420.1:2431-3315 GCF_001652005.2 Ceratina calcarata
ACTTAAATAAATTAAGTAAATACAATGAAGAACATAAACTTATTCTTCAGTGTGATAAAATATAAAACTGAACGTGTTTAAAACAATTAATGAAATAGAAAATATGGTAACAGAAATGCAGTATACATAAACAGAAAATTATGACACGCATGACTTATTTAATACGCATATGCATCTTCATTGTTTTACTAGCGTAAGTAACGTTACTTGTGTTTTGATGTTGACCTACGTGCTTTAAAATAAACTTTTAATCTAAAGATCGCAAAACGACGTATAATTCTTATTCTTAAGTTGTGACAATTGGGTGAAAAGAAAGGTATATCTCGAAATTTTTTAATAAAATATTTCCTGAGATTTATACCGTTGTAGGATTGCATATTAGAGATATTTATCCTAAAAATTTTTCCATTTCAATAAAAAAATTGAACGTTCTCTGATTAGCAAAGAACAAAATTTCTTTCTCATAGCATCTTAAAGAAGTGAGTTTGTGATGTAAAGATAAAGAAGGTTTTAAATTCCCAGTAACAAGTATACATTGTTTGCAACATTTGTATAATTTTGAAATGCTCCTAATTAAGTATACAGCAATATGGTGTAGAACATTTAAATCTACATTACTCAATTTAAGTTTTTGGTGCGCTGCATCGCGATTACAATGTACTGTAGCCGTATCACACATGTTAGTATAATCAACTTGTTTATTTTTTAATTTTCGTATTGTTTGAATAAAATCAGGAAGAAATTCCCTGTCATCTTCATCATAACTACTACTCGAGATTCTTCGCATATAATGAGAAATCGTAATTAATTTCAAATTATTTTTAAATTGAAGGGCATTTAAAATACAATTTTTCGCGTGCAAAACAGAAAATAAGTCTTCGACA
>NW_017156421.1:0-246 GCF_001652005.2 Ceratina calcarata
CAACTCGTCTTTCCTGCTTTTGATTTTCTTCAAGGTACTGATTTTCTGTAAAAGAGAACAAAATATTATGCATACAACGCTTGCAAGATTTCACTTGATACGATAATTCAAACTCACATTTATAATTGCATAATCGCCATTCAAAGTTGAGATGTTGTAGCGTCTACCGACAATGAACAATCACACTGCAGATGCATCTTGGAAAGGTAACCTGAAACACAAGAAATAATAATCATCCATATCGTA
>NW_017156422.1:0-246 GCF_001652005.2 Ceratina calcarata
CGCATATTACTGCTCATGGGCGACCGCAGTTCAGAGTTGCAACACCGATCGGGCAAAAGAATTTCCAAACTATCTTTCTGCACAACACGAGGGCAAAGGAGAGTAAGCAAGTCCAGAACCATGGTGTTACGCTCACCCGTCAGCAGAAGATCGAGTGGCTACAACGTTGATTCGGGACATGGCCTACGAACTATTAAATCAACGTAACTATCTTAACGTCTCGAGATCGGAAAACCAACCCTCCAC
>NW_017156423.1:0-246 GCF_001652005.2 Ceratina calcarata
TGACTTTCGCGGTTCCTCAATACGGTCCCGAGATTATTATTATTCCGAACGGTTAAATTTAAATCGGCGGGGCGATTGGAAAATCAACGTGTTCCTTTTTTAAACAAATATAATCCGCTTCATCTTCAGATGATAGTTCAGAATTTGTTGCATCTGATTCTATATCGGCGCACTCTTCACTTATATTCCTTAGCTTTTCCAATAACTCTCTTCTATTCGACATTTCTTTCATGAATTTAGGGCGCA
>NW_017156424.1:0-246 GCF_001652005.2 Ceratina calcarata
TGTACGCGCGCTGTCGCTCATCGATCTCCACTGCTGATGCTAGTCGAGTAGCGAGTATCTTGTGGAAGCATCGCGTCATCACCGAAGGTATACTGATTGGCCTGAAGTTCCCTGGTTCCATGGCATTGTCCACCTTTGGTAAGAACACCGTTCTAGCAGTTCGGATACACTCCGGTAGGCGTCGACAGTACATGATGATATTGAATATCCTGACGAGAATCCCATCTGGCATCGCTCTAAGTTGTC
>NW_017156425.1:0-246 GCF_001652005.2 Ceratina calcarata
CAAACGGTCAGCTCGATTTTTATGTAACTGCCTATTTGGATTTTCGAATTGTTTAGAATAACAAACAGAGTGGCCGTTAACATTCGAGGCAACAAATAGTCACCTTTAAGATGGCTGTTGCACTAAATGTATGCATTATTTGACCACGCTGTAAATACGGTTAAACATACAGATTTATGTATATCGCAAACTGAATTGTGACTATGAAGATGATAGTGATAAGCAATTTTTGCAAAGCAAAAAATG
>NW_017156426.1:0-246 GCF_001652005.2 Ceratina calcarata
TACGTGATTAATCATTTATTGACTAACTTATTTAATCTGTGGCAGAAAATATCGAGGTAAGACAGTTCACCGCAAACTCTTAGTTTTCATGGATTATTTCGCGGAAAAACTAGATCCTAGCCGTAAACTAACTAAGAAATCTGTAAACACGAGCATTAACCAGAATAATGCATGACATATACTCTCCTCCGATCGAGTCTCAACCTCCTTGATATTAACACTGTCATGGTTCGTCGCTGACTGAAA
>NW_017156427.1:0-246 GCF_001652005.2 Ceratina calcarata
CAGTCTCTTTCTAGGTACCTTCGGCTTAGATGCACATAAGTCGACTTGTATACTAAATATGTATGAACAATACATGAATTTTGCTTCAGTACTCGTGAAGGAGATGTATTTCAACTTAAACAACCCGAAAATCAACCTGGAAAGTGTAATTCTGAGGTAGATTTGAGGATATATTTACAGTCACTTTCTATGTACCTTCGGCTTAAGCGCATATAAGTCGACTTTTATACTACATATGTATGAACA
>NW_017156428.1:0-246 GCF_001652005.2 Ceratina calcarata
AATTTAATCTTCTAACATATTCACAAAGCGTGATTTAAATGCATCCATGGGGACGCATAGAAGAATGAATTTAATCACACACGGGTATACAGCCAGAAAAAAAACTGGTAGGGAGGCTACGTAACAAGTGTTACTGACTAGCAACGCGTATACATGGTGTCCCAGAACTAGTGTTAGGCCTTGAAATGAGGATGGTGATTTTAAACAACTTTTTCCTTTGCAAAAAAGTTGTCGGAGGCGTGGTTG
>NW_017156429.1:0-246 GCF_001652005.2 Ceratina calcarata
CTGTCGTCGGATGCGGCAGTAGATTTGATACACAAATATTTCCATATTTGCGAGTTGCACATTCACAACTATTTGTAATAAATTTTTAAAGCCTGCGCCAGTTATTGCGTTGAACGCTCTTAAATCCTTGGCACAATACTGTACGCAGGCCTTTAATATTATTTTTTTGTCCGCCGCCGAAATTTCTGTATCACCCGCTGTCGCTTCGGACTGCGACTCGGTCCTCTCCACAGAATCACATTTATG
>NW_017156430.1:0-246 GCF_001652005.2 Ceratina calcarata
AACAACTTTATAAATTACAGAGTAGCTAAAACTACAAAAATCTAGCTGCACTACGGCATTTTTCATTTTGTTTTCAAGAAATCGACTTCGAATTTCTTTCGAATAAGCATGCACTTGATTGTGTTATGGTTTATACACGTGGACTCATTTTATATTCAACAAAACTGCCATTCGGGTATCTCTTGAGTAATGCTCAAGTCTCAATCGATTCGCCTTTGTCACGGGAGTATTTTAGCCTACATTAGA
>NW_017156431.1:0-2473 GCF_001652005.2 Ceratina calcarata
TGATACACTGCTAGACATAATGTTTTTTGTAATAGTCAGCTCAATGTTTAATTTAATAATTAATTTATATGATGGCTGACTCGATCGTGTGCATCACATTTCTATTGAGATATTTCGCAAATATGAATTCAATCCTTGTAACATTTTTTAGTTCATTTTAACAGTTTTAGTAACGACAGTGTAACGACAATAGCAACAGTAACGACAGTAGCAACAGTATCAATAATAACAGCAATAACAAAAATAGTAACAGTAATAACAACGACAGCAACAGTAACGATAGTAGAAATAGCACAGTAATAACGACCACAGCAACAGTAAGGATAGCAATAATAGTAATAGTAACGATAGTAACGACAGTAACGACAGTAAAAATAGTAGCAGCAATAATGACAACAGCAACATTAACAACAGTAACGACAGTAGCAACAGTATCAATAATAACAGCAATAACGACAGTAGGAACAGTAGCAACAGTAACGATAGTAACAACAGTAACAGCAATAACGACAACAGCAATAGTAACAATAATAAAAACAGTAACAGTGATAACGACAATAGTAACAGGAACGATGGTAAAAATAGCACAGCAATAACGACAACAGGAAGAGTAAGGACAGCAATAATAGTAACAGTAACAACAGTAGCAACAGTAACAATAGTAGCAACACTGATGACAACAGTAACGACAGTAGCAACAGTATCAATAATAACAGTAATAACGACAGTAGGAACAGTAGGAACAGTAACGATAGTAACAATAGTCACAGCAATAACGACAACAGCAACAGTAACAATAATAAAAATAACAACAGTAATAACGACAACAGCAAGAGTAAGGACAACAATAATAGTAACAGTAACGGCAGTAGCAACAGTAACGACAGTAACAATAGTAGCAACACTGATGACAACAGTAACGACAGTAGCAACAGTATCAATAATAACAGTAATAACGACAGTAGGAACAGTAGGAACAGTAACGATAGTAACAATAGTCACAGCAATAACGACAACAGCAACAGTAACAATAATAAAAATAACAACAGTAATAACGACAACAGCAAGAGTAAGGACAACAATAATAGTAACAGTAACGGCAGTAGCAACAGTAACGACAGTAACAATAGTAGCAACACTGATGACAACAGTAACGACAGTAGCAACAGTATCAATAATAACAGTAATAACGACAGTAGGAACAGTAGGAACAGTAACGATAGTAACAATAGTCACAGCAATAACGACAACAGCAACAGTAACAATAATAAAAATAACAACAGTAATAACGACAACAGCAAGAGTAAGGACAACAATAATAGTAACAGTAACGGCAGTAGCAACAGTAACGACAGTAACAATAGTAGCAACACTGATGACAACAGTAACGACAGTAGCAACAGTATCAATAATAACAGTAATAACGACAGTAGGAACAGTAGGAACAGTAACGATAGTAACAATAGTCACAGCAATAACGACAACAGCAACAGTAACAATAATAAAAATAACAACAGTAATAACGACAACAGCAAGAGTAAGGACAACAATAATAGTAACAGTAACGGCAGTAGCAACAGTAACGACAGTAACAATAGTAGCAACACTGATGACAACAGTAACGACAGTAGCAACAGTATCAATAATAACAGTAATAACGACAGTAGGAACAGTAGGAACAGTAACGATAGTAACAATAGTCACAGCAATAACGACAACAGCAACAGTAACAATAATAAAAATAACAACAGTAATAACGACAACAGCAAGAGTAAGGACAACAATAATAGTAACAGTAACGGCAGTAGCAACAGTAACGACAGTAACAATAGTAGCAACACTGATGACAACAGTAACGACAGTAGCAACAGTATCAATAATAACAGTAATAACGACAGTAGGAACAGTAGGAACAGTAACGATAGTAACAATAGTCACAGCAATAACGACAACAGCAACAGTAACAATAATAAAAATAACAACAGTAATAACGACAACAGCAAGAGTAAGGACAACAATAATAGTAACAGTAACGGCAGTAGCAACAGTAACGACAGTAACAATAGTAGCAACACTGATGACAACAGTAACGACAGTAGCAACAGTATCAATAATAACAGTAATAACGACAGTAGGAACAGTAGGAACAGTAACGATAGTAACAATAGTCACAGCAATAACGACAACAGCAACAGTAACAATAATAAAAATAACAACAGTAATAACGACAACAGCAAGAGTAAGGACAACAATAATAGTAACAGTAACGGCAGTAGCAACAGTAACGACAGTAACAATAGTAGCAACACTGATGACAACAGTAACGACAGTAGCAACAGTATCAATAATAACAGTAATAACGACAGTAGGAACAGTAACGATAGTAACAATAGTCACAGCAATAACGACAACAGCAACAGTAACAATAATAAAAATAACAACAGTAATAACGACAACAGCAAGAGTAAGGACA
>NW_017156431.1:3859-4397 GCF_001652005.2 Ceratina calcarata
TAAATTATTAAATAATTAACAAACAATTGTAACGAAACTGGCAGTTTATCGTCTGTTCACGTTGCGTTAACAATAAATTTGATAAGCCTCTATACAAACGTAAAACGGGATTAAATCCGTAATTAAGGATTGGACTGAATTAAATTACGGATTTCGTTGAACGAATTTCCGAGTGGTAACATCGTGGCAACGATAAACTAAACTTGTAATCAGATTTATAGAGCCGTTTAACTATTGCTCGGAGTTTACAACTGTGCCGCCGTTAAATCTACCGTTGTAAAGTTTTTACGGCTGGTGCTACGTTGTCAATTAGAATAATCGCGGTTCGCACGTGAAGAATTTCATACAAACCGCGTTCTTCGACTTGACTCGAACGTGCCGACGTTTATATCGTCCTACGACTCACGTTCGCTCGGTGAACAACTTTCCTGAACATTAAATTCATATAATAGTAATAACAAAAATAATAACCACGACGATGATAACAATAACAACAACAACAACAACAACAACAACAACAATAATAATAATAATAATA
>NW_017156432.1:0-246 GCF_001652005.2 Ceratina calcarata
ATATTCCAGTATCCTAGATTTGATAACGAGATTGTAATGCCACGTTTCTCCATCGTTAAAAGTGCATCAACGCTGGTGCTCTTTATTTAAAGTGACCGCTTTCTTCTCGGTCAGTTATTATTGACTCGTACCACTGAACGGAAACCGTAATTCGCGAAAGTCTTGAATCGAAGGTAAAATGATGAAACCAGGCATGAACAAATTTCCCTTAAACGATCTTAAATAAAAGGAAGTAAATTTCTTTCG
>NW_017156433.1:0-246 GCF_001652005.2 Ceratina calcarata
CACCGGCCGTGTTCCAAAGGTTTATCAGTGCGACATTTAGGAAATTAATAGATAATAAGATAATACTAGTTTATATAGACGATTTAATTATTCCTTCAGAAGATTACGAAAGCGGATTAAATAGATTAAGACTTGTATTAAGCGTTGCAAGCGAAGCGGGATTACTTATAAATTGGGAGAAATGTAAATTTTTACAGCCTCAGGTAGAATACTTGGGTCATATTGTAGGTAGCGGCATGGTGCGAC
>NW_017156434.1:0-246 GCF_001652005.2 Ceratina calcarata
ACCATGATCGCTGCTTTGGATTATATTTATTCAAGGATCGCGAAATAAAAATTTTCAGATGCATTTCTATTAATTTAATAATCAGAATTATTCACTTTTACAATAAATTAGAGATAGAGAATAAATTAGAAATAGAGGACATTGATTTCAATAGATATACATTTACAATTAGACAATGTTATGTTTCCGTTTTCCAATTCGGTAGTTTCATTGAATAATATAATGCATGATCGCTGCTTTGGATTA
>NW_017156435.1:0-246 GCF_001652005.2 Ceratina calcarata
TCGTCAAATGAATTGTAATACAGGGCGAATCGATAAGTATCATGTACAATAGCTTGTTATTTATTAATTTTATCAAAGCATATTGTGTATGAATCCATTGCAGAAAAGGGTGAACGCCATATTGATGTAAGTCAATTTTCGATCAAGCAGTGACTTGCGTTGGTTTTCTTGCTAATATATTCACAGAAAACGTGAAGTAAGTCCTGACTCATCTCTCTTGTCAACTAATACTAGCAAAATGTAAGC
>NW_017156437.1:0-246 GCF_001652005.2 Ceratina calcarata
TCGCTTACTGGCCAAAAAATGGTTTTCTGCGAAAATTTTTCTACTCGGGTGAAGGCGCATGAGGAGAATAGTAGTGGGGATCGAAATACAGGCGAAAAACTGGGGAAGCGAGCCGTGCGGGAAAAATTATCCCAGCCCTGGTATGGACACATATTTTATGTCCCTAGTCGGCGCTGTTGCATCTGTTGAATACATAGAGTTAGTATAGATAGAGTAGGCAAGCCCGGTAGGTAGGCGTCCGGTGAA
>NW_017156438.1:0-246 GCF_001652005.2 Ceratina calcarata
AAAAGTTTCAATTTGATAAAATTATACAGACACTTAACAAATATAATCATGTAATTATATATGTAGTGATGTTAAACAGGTTCAAAGCCGAGGTGAAGTTGAAAGACATAGATATTGCAAATAAGTTGCTCGAAGAAATGAAAGGACACCAAACCATGAGAGAATATATACCGAACAGGGCACAGGAAAGTTGGGGCGTGGTCACTGATTGGCCGGACTCTATCCAAGAATTAATAAACGATCTCG
>NW_017156439.1:0-246 GCF_001652005.2 Ceratina calcarata
AACAATGAAACTGAGCCATTTCGGGTTTGTGCTAGCTTCCCCTAGGAGGACAAAATTCAAAACAAGTAACAAAACCACGTCAAAATTGTGTTAAAGTTTAACAGTATCGATGCCAGATCGAGCATTGAAAAGTATGATGTAGACTTATTACTCGTTCTGAATTTTATCACCCTAGAGGAAACTAACACAAGCCCAAGCTGGCTCAGTTTCATTGTTAGTAGCTGTACATATATTTGTAAGGGAAAT
>NW_017156440.1:0-246 GCF_001652005.2 Ceratina calcarata
TCTACGCGTAGGCAGGGATATCATAATTTATCCCGCACGGCTCGCTTCCCCTCTTCTTCGCTCGTATTTCGATCCCCACTACTATTCTCCTCATGCGCCTTCGCTGACCATGCCTACTGCCTACCAGGTAGGCCCTACCTCCATCAAGTACCAGTCCCCATCATGGTCGCGTCGACCCCACTTTCCGACCAAGGGATAAATTATGAGAACCTTGCGCGTAGGGCCCGCGCCCAGCCACGGATAGGT
>NW_017156441.1:0-246 GCF_001652005.2 Ceratina calcarata
TGAAATTGTAGATCTCGTCGTCCTCTACAAAATGGTCGTATAAACTTCCCCCTAAGTCAATCCGTTCGGGAGTTATTGGCAAAAAACGAAAATTTCGCAAAATATGAAGGGGTACCCCTTGAAAAAATCTCGGAAAAATTGAAAATTTTTTTTTCGCAGAATTTGCAAAAATGCTTCGAATAAAAGTCACTATAATTTTTGAAAAAACCCATGAATTGATTTAAAATTTAACAGGTAGCTTTTTAA
>NW_017156442.1:0-1096 GCF_001652005.2 Ceratina calcarata
GGTAAACAACAAAAGAATTATATTTTCAAATGTTTATCCAACGATTCCTCATAACTACATCGAAGAAATTTTAGATAGACTAGCAGTTCGAAGAGAATCATCAGTGTCCTTCTTAAGAGTAGGCATGCCAGAGCAAGGATACTCACATATTCTTAGCTTCCGAAGACAAGTTTACATTCACCCTGATGATGAAAAGAAGATACCAGCTTCGATTCAAATAAATTATGATGATACTACATACTGGATATATCCATCATCCGACAATCTCAAGTGTTTTTTATGTAAACAAGATGGTCATCTTGCGAGGAACTGCCCAAATTCAAATAATCAAATCACTACAATGGAAACCTTAGAAGAAAAATCAGATACTCCCAGTGTTCCAAATCAAGAAGGAAGCAAATCCTCCAACATTGAAACGGAAAGAAATAGAGAAATAATTCAGACGGATCACCAGGTCAGTTCTTTCCTTCAAACCCCTGTAGTTTCAGCCAAAAGAGCGAGATCTGATACCAGTGTCACAAATTCTCAAGAATCAACTGATGGTAAAGAAATTTCTCAAGAACAAATGCTATCTTCAAGCCCTCAGTTTAAACCTCCTAAGAAGAAACAAATGAAATCCAATAATAAAGAAGAAAATCCCAAAACACTCGAAGAAATGCTAACACCGGCCAAAGAATTGCTAGACCAGCCTGAATCTCCTCCTAGCTTCTTACTCTTCAAAAGTTTCTTAGAGAAGGCATTTGGATCATCAGCCACAAGAGAAGTAGCAGAACAGTATGTTAAAAACACTGATGACTTAATACTTTTAATACAAAAAGTTTATCCCCTCTTAAAAGACAGATCAATTAAAAATAGACTCTCGCGAATTAATAACAAACTCAAAAATCAATCGTTGGAAGTAGTTAAGTTATACCCTTCCTCGTCTGGCGAGGATGAGTTTCTTGATTTAAATTGATACTCATAAAATCAAATAGGTTAGGATAATGAACTGTAAAATAATTCAATGGAATATTAATGGTCTAAAAGCACATTATGAATATCTCCAAATTCTCATGAAAGAAATAGAACCTGATCTAATCTGTATCCAGGAAACAAA
>NW_017156442.1:1217-2488 GCF_001652005.2 Ceratina calcarata
CAAGAATCACACAATGACGACCTTGATGAAGTCGATCATACTCCTGAAATGAACGTTGAAATCAGTCTCAAGGAGCTTCTGGAAGTAATTATGACCTGTAAAAATTCAAGTCCAGGACCAGATCAAATCCCCAATATATTTATAAAAAACCTACCTACCAAAGCAGTAGAATATCTTCTAAGTTTGTACAATTGTATATGGTTAAACAATGTATTCCCACAAAAGTGGAAAGAAGCAATTGTGGTGCCTGTTCCCAAACCGAACAAAAATAAAAATCACATAAACAGCTATAGACCTATTGCTTTAACTTGCTGTCTTTGTAAAGTATTAGAAAGAATTATAAACAAGCGCCTTCGGTGGTACTTAGAAACAAACAAGTTAATAACAATTCATCAAAATGGCTTCAGACATAGGCACAGTACAATTGACAGCCTAGCTTACCTCGAATCTAATATTTGTGAAGCTTTCATCAATAATCACCATCTTATAGCTGTTGCTTTAGACATCGAAAAAGCATACGATATGGTGTGGAAAGAAAGAATTATACAAATTCTCAAAGGATATGGATTAAATGGCAATATACTGAAATATGCTATAAATTTTTTAAAAAACAGATACATTCAAGTTCGAATAAATGGCTATCTCTCTGAAAAGATCATTGTTAATAATGGAGTACCTCAGGGGTCAGTATTAAGTGTTACTCTTTTCTTACTAGCTATAAATGACATTGTAAGTAATATAGAGGCGCCAGTAAAATATACAATTTTTGCTGATGACTTTACTTTTTTTATCTCTGGAAAGAATATTAAAACATCTGAGCTTATTCTACAAGAAATGTTAAATCGTTTAGCCACTTTTTCCTCAAAAACAGGTTTCAAGTTTTCAAAATCGAAGTCATCAGTTATAGTTTTTAGTAAAAAGACCTTAACAGAAAAAATATCATTAGAAATTGAAAAAAATCCTATACCAGTGGTCAACCAAATCAAGATTCTTGGCCTTAAATTTGATAATAAGCTTTCTTGGATGCCACACATCAAAGAAATTAAAGATAACTGTATACGAAAATTGAACCTTATGAAAACAATAGCTTCAAAAAACTGGGGTGCTGACTCCTATATTCTAATAAGAACTTATAAAGCGATAATCAGACCCAAAATAGATTACGGTTCAATAATTTATGGCTCTGCGAGAAAGAAAACATTGAAAAAATTAGAAGTAATAAATAACAGCGCAGCGAGAATAGCAACTGGAGCTTTTTGTACTAGCCCGGT
>NW_017156443.1:0-246 GCF_001652005.2 Ceratina calcarata
ATTAATATTAAAGTTACACCGTTGGATAGATTTTGATATGTCGAATAAAATATGTTATTACATTATTTCGATTCTGTTAACCATTTTCGAGTTATTTACGAAAAACTGCTTTCTCGCAAGTGGTCGAACACGAGCTACGTTACTATATAAGAGCGCGGAATGTGCCATCTAGTTGTGTAGTATGAAAGGAGAGACGTTTAGCACTCCCCTAGACAAGGATGGAAACACACATAAACTGGTAAGGCA
>NW_017156444.1:0-246 GCF_001652005.2 Ceratina calcarata
ATGAGGAGGCCAATGCGTTGCAAAAAATGCACAGTGGAAGCGGTGATTGGTTAAACAAGGGACCGATGCACCATCTACGTAAGTGCCAGTGATATTAATACAGATCATTGTGCGAACAGCTTTCGTGTACAACGGTACGACAATACAGTGTGTAAACCTACTAGTGGGCAATATTTTAGGTTCCAAAAGACGACGAAAATGAAGAGAGAAAATTGCGTTTGGGGCTTCATTAATTAGTTACTGACA
>NW_017156445.1:0-246 GCF_001652005.2 Ceratina calcarata
AATGTTGTAGTATTATCAAAGTTTTATTTTCAGCCTTAATGACATTAAAATTAATGGGGGGGGGAAATTATCAAAGCCTTGTACAACTTGAATCAACTACATTGTACAAAGTCATAAAAAGAAAATTGATTACTTCCTGTATTCCATAATTCAAGCGTCGCCAATTGAATAAATCACGCATGAACGGAACAAAAAAAATGCTTATTAGAATCGTAAAACGAATATTCAAGGTCAATCCATCGTGCA
>NW_017156446.1:0-246 GCF_001652005.2 Ceratina calcarata
AAACGGTTTATGTTGCAAAAAGATTTAAACAGCATTATTCAATATTATATATATATATAAGTCGAAATATTTCAGAAACAATGAAAAGTATGTCAACAATTTTGTTATTTTGTTATAAAGCAATAAAGATGAAAATGAAAAAAAGGACTTGAGACCAGCGTTACCAGATTGAACGATTTTTCTCTTTTCTTTTCGCGTGCTGACCCCCACTACTGTATTTTGTCCCCGCTTACGTTACCCATGGAC
>NW_017156447.1:0-246 GCF_001652005.2 Ceratina calcarata
ATTCTATTACATGCTAGTGAACATTGGATTATTTTTATAAACAATGGCAACATTTGTTTTTCTCCTGTTTCGAGGCCAAATATTATGTTCAAATTAGCGTCGAATGATATTTGCTCCTTTTCGCCTTAATTCATTCTTAAAGATCACCGATAACTTTTCGACTCTTACATCTTAACAATTCAAGCCTGAGCATTATAGACCGGGCGCTCGTAACACAAAAAATGGAACAATTTTTTACAGTCTGCC
>NW_017156448.1:0-246 GCF_001652005.2 Ceratina calcarata
AACAGAACGAAAAGTGAAGACAATGAAATAACCTGACAGTAATAAAATAATCTTTGAGAATAGACAAATTTTGCTCATTGGAACTCTATACTCGGTACGTGTCAGAGGAATTGAAATGGCTCAGATTGAAACAATTTGGAAGATCAACGATCCAAGTGTTTCTTATATCGTTCAACGAACCCGTTTTGCAGTGAGCACTAATAAATTTATCTTGTTGGAACCTTTGAAAAGCTGTAATAGATTATT
>NW_017156449.1:0-246 GCF_001652005.2 Ceratina calcarata
ACTGAACCTAGTAGTTCTATCTTTCTTCTTGACCAGAACGATAGGCGAAGATCAAGGACTCTTAGACTTTTCGATCACCCCTCGGCGTTCCATCTTTGCAAGTAGTTCCTCGACTTCATTTCGACGATGAATCGTCGATCCTCTTCCTGTCGTCAATCAAGATCTTGTGTCAATTTTATGCTGGACTAAATCACATTTTCCGATTTCTTCCGAGTTCCTTGCGAAGATGTCTTGGAATTCCACCAA
>NW_017156450.1:0-246 GCF_001652005.2 Ceratina calcarata
TATGAACAAAGCATTCTGTACCGAAAATCTTAAGATTCTCTACTCTTGGCGGTTTCCCGTACTACAATTCATACGGTGTTTTATTCCTTTGCTTAGTCGGACCCGTTTTGTTAATGACATGCACTGCAATGTTCATGGCTTCGGCCCATAAAAATAAAAGTAGATCGCTTTTCGAGTATAGCATCGACCGTCCCGCTTCTACTATAGTTCTATTTTCTTTTTCTGGAATGCCGTTTTGCTCAGGTG
>NW_017156451.1:0-246 GCF_001652005.2 Ceratina calcarata
TGGTACATGCCGTCCCATGGGACAGTCGTCTATGTACCACCAGTGGTACATGCCGTCGGGAACGTGTTAAGGGCGTTGGTAAGGGGGGGTAGTGTAAAGATTAATTGTTATAATAGATGTAAAAGATGCTGTAGGAATAGAAGCCCACCCACAGCCGAAAGGCAAGGGTAAAAAATGTAACCTAGAAATTTGTTTGAATCGATGAAGCGTAATTTCACACATTTTCTTCCATCCTGTGAATTTGCC
>NW_017156452.1:0-246 GCF_001652005.2 Ceratina calcarata
ATAGGTACGTGCGAAACTTCTGTAGCGCCCAGACAATGCTCAGGAGCTCTTTCTCTGTGGTAAAATACGTTCGCTCCGCCCCGCGCAAAGTGCGGCTGGCAAATGTAATGGGACACAAGTTTCCCATTTGGTCTTGCTGTGCAAGTACCGCTCCGAGCGCAAACTGACTCGCGTCGGTGGACAGGTGGAAGTCCTTCGATGAATCCGGGAATTTGAGTACCACCTGTTCACAGAAAAGTTCTTTCG
>NW_017156454.1:0-246 GCF_001652005.2 Ceratina calcarata
ATATTTCAGTTTAAATAATTCTAAAATTCATACTAACATTATAACATGAAACACCATATTATTGCTGAATGTTACAAAATATCAGCCAATACATTGAGTAATATAGTTTTATTCTTATTTCACTGATTTTGAAAATGCTGTGATGCAAATGGTTATTCCTATAAATAATGTTAATATCAGTACAAATTGTAAAATTATTTAAATTGAAATGTATCCTAACCTACTAACGTTTTGATGTACATAGAC
>NW_017156455.1:0-246 GCF_001652005.2 Ceratina calcarata
TAGTTTTACAATCAAACGCATGCACCTGACCTTGACCCTGACAAACTGATTCACCCCATCCAAAGGACCGTGAACGACGTATCTCCAAGAGCGAGTTCATCTCGCCTAAAAATTAAAAACGATAAAACTATCGGAACGTACCTGAAATTCGAATCGATCACGTTGCAATAATTAATTAATCCAACGGTGCCTCTCCCAATGTACAAACCCAGCTGAGGGTGTAAATCTCACCCCGAGAAGACGATC
>NW_017156456.1:0-246 GCF_001652005.2 Ceratina calcarata
TTACTTTCTTGCCAATTCAAAATATTTGAGGTCTTAAATGCAAAGAAGATGCAAGATAAAGTTGATTTTAAGCGATAAACGAGCGACTTCTTAAAGATGTATTGGCTATACAGTCAATGTTTGGGAATTATTGGCGAAGAACGAAAATTTTGCCAAATCTGAAGGGGTGACAAAATAAAAAAAAAATTTTCTCAAAATTTCGAAAAATGCTTCAAATAAAAGTTGTTTTTCTTCTAACTTCGATAT
>NW_017156457.1:0-246 GCF_001652005.2 Ceratina calcarata
ATATAATTATGCAATTACTCTAGAGTCCGAATGTTTCTGAGAGTGACGTTACTAAATTTTGATTATATAAATCTTTTCCAAAGATGCGAAGTCATTTACTCAATCAATTTTGGAAAGATACAATGCCGAAAATGTTTCTATCACATCCACGATTTTTTAGAATATGACAAAATAAATTAAAGTAACTATTTACATGTAAACTGTTAGAAATGCTAATGTACAAATTGCATTCCGAGTACTAAACAT
>NW_017156458.1:0-246 GCF_001652005.2 Ceratina calcarata
CTTTCGAAACAAGCAAAAAATCGTTAATTTTAATTGAATCGTTAATTAAACAAATCGTGGATCATTTGAAGAAGTTGGATTAGTGTTACACGAAAAGTGACGTGAACTGAATATTCTGATTCTCCTTGAAACGAGAATTTCGACAGAAACGTCCATGGAAATCCGAGAACAATAGATTGAGTTAAATGAAAGCCAGTGAACACATAGTCAATAAATCGTATCGTACGATTGGCATATTGTTAATTA
>NW_017156459.1:0-246 GCF_001652005.2 Ceratina calcarata
CCATCCAAACCTGGCCACCAACAAACTGATCTGGCTAAACTTTTCATCTTAACAATACCTAAATGGGTACTGTGAAGTTCTTCTAAAATGCGCACTCTTAATTTGGTGGGTACTATTACGCGATAACCCCACATCACGACTCCATCTTCTGATGTTAGTTCGTCTTTTCTCAAATGATACGGTTTCAAATGTTCGTCTTTAGCTGTCAGTTTATTTCCCCATCCTTTGCTAATACGATCGAAAACT
>NW_017156460.1:0-246 GCF_001652005.2 Ceratina calcarata
TGTTTGACCAAAGTACAATACATAATATAATACAATAGAATAAAATACAATCTGACTTTTAAAATATACATTTATTCATATCTGTTACAGATAATATAAACAAATCATACCCACGTAAATATGTTAATCTAGAACTACATTCATTCGGAGCAGACGTTCATCTCACGAAGGTAGAAAATCCAAATGAAATCCGGATTTACTTCACATCGTCATCATATATTCATAAACGGACCACTACTGACCACA
>NW_017156461.1:0-246 GCF_001652005.2 Ceratina calcarata
AAACAAGTATAACCACTACCATCGAATGGGCTCGAAGGAATGTACTACCTACACTCATTTTAAGAAGAAAATGTCTATTAACCCTAAGACTTTGAAACCTAATGTTGGGTTGGAGGCACCTATTACGAATATTAACGGCTAATGAACCATCCGAAACCTTTGAAAATTATCCAAATCAATTTAAATCATGCCATCGCAGCCCAAGCTCTTTTAGAGTTCTTTATACACGACAATAATTACAGCATG
>NW_017156462.1:0-246 GCF_001652005.2 Ceratina calcarata
AATAAAACTTTTTATGAAAAATAATATATCAAGCGTTTACATGTCAAGGTGTGCCTTTAGTTAAAAGAATAAACAGATGCAACGAACAATTTTTCAAGCTATGATATATTCTGAATATTTTAATATGCACAATTGCAATAATATTTTCATACAATTAGTGCTATTTATTTATTACTGTAATGAAAAATAGTTTTAAAATCGTGATACATAAAAATATATTGAGAGGCTGATTAATAAGTAATAGAA
>NW_017156463.1:0-246 GCF_001652005.2 Ceratina calcarata
AAAAAATTGCTCATTGGAATAATGCATTATTTGGCGACTGACCTAATTGAAGTACAATTCAAGCACACTCGAAACAGCTCGTAATAAAAATTGGGGAAAATAGGTCAATCGCCTTGTTCGTTCAGTAAATGTAAAAAAGGATCTATTTAGATGATTAATAGATGTTTGCTGTCTTTCTTATGAATCCTTAAGGATCTCGATGCTGTTCTGTCTGGCGAATAAAATTTGTTAGGATTATGGGTCACA
>NW_017156464.1:0-531 GCF_001652005.2 Ceratina calcarata
TCGGATCCGGAACCTCCATTTCAATATCTTCCATAAATTTTGGAACACTCTGTATAATCGCGTGGTTACTTTCTGACGGGAATTCAACAACCGTTATTGGAATCACGTTCATTACAATAACTAAATCAGTCCACTGATTAACATCAAAATCTGTTCATTTAATAATTACAATGTTTATGAATATGTGGTAGAGACTTTTACCTAAAACGGTCTCCTACCCAAAATTTCACGAGTTCACGATGCCATTATGTTTATTTTAATTAATTTTCGCGGACAGCAATTTTCCTTTATCGGTGCAAACTGTCCGGATATTAATTATATTCGGAGTTCAGACAAAGGACCACATAATGCGTTGTTATTAAAATATCTGTCAGAAACATTTTTGTTATAAACTGGTTACGGGGCATACTTTTAGGGGACGTGTACATACAAGGTGTCCCAACTTTTTCCGGCTAAACTTTGTCAGCGTGTTCTACACACAAAAGTAAGAAAAAAATGTTATATGTACATTTTCTCTTAAATGTTTTATTA
>NW_017156464.1:1018-1902 GCF_001652005.2 Ceratina calcarata
TTTTTTTTTTAATTTTGACTTAGTCCACTTTCATAATTATGGGCACATTTAAGAGTATTTCGTTTGGGTTTCTTAAACTGCGGTATCATTGATCGTTCGCTGGTAAGATTAATCGAGGAGGCGTCGATTAATTCTCGTGTTGAAAAGTAGTGAAACGTGAATCGCTGCCCCTCCTTTTATAAACGAAAAGACCCCAGGTCCTCGAACATCATTTACCACGTTACATTCATTACCGAGTGATAAACCGTCTATGTAATCAGTGACAGTAGACACCGATACTAGCCAATGACGTATCATGTTTGCTTTCTAAATTATGATTGTGTAAAATGATTTCGCCGCGGGAGCAGCAACCCTCTGTACGCGATACGATAATTCAATATCATAATAGGCAAACTCTGTATATCATCCGCACAATCTCTGTCAATACCCGGCAATTTCGCGGCAACACCACTTATTATTAAAACCCTGAATCGCTCTCGTTATCAGCGTTTCAAGACACCATAATATCACCCCCTCTCGTACCCTAAAATTGCAGCGTAGTCTACGGGTATAATATCGATTTTTCCCAGGCGCATAGGGGAGCGTCTCTATTCGAGGCGTTAATGAGATGATAGCGAGACAATTATTGTCGTGTTCGCGAACAATGGTCCCGCTAGGTGACCATCCCACGTGCCGGTAATAAAATTAAATTAATAAAAATTAGAAAAATGTATTCTTAACACTTTATCGACTGGTAGCCTATTTTTCGGCTTTTCAATTGCCAACGCTTATCGACCGGTAGTCTATTAACACTAGAAAGACTGAAACTTAGTATATACCTACACTCTTTACCTAGACTATCCTTACTCCTTAAGAATCGTAGTCGACACTGTTTCAATTTTCTT
>NW_017156465.1:0-246 GCF_001652005.2 Ceratina calcarata
TGATTATTTATTATTACATTAACTGAATGAAGGTTCCATATTCACGCGTAAGAATACAAGTGGTACAAATCAAACATCAAACCACATTTTTGCAAAAAATTATATTTTCGAATTTGTTATACGAAGAAATATTAATTGTGCCATGGACTTGAGTGAACATTTTTTGGTAACAAACAGTCGTTCAGTTAATATAATAATAAATCTCACATTGTATGAGAAGAAAAACGAAGCCCCATCGCGAGATAA
>NW_017156466.1:0-246 GCF_001652005.2 Ceratina calcarata
TGAAAAACAAGCGAGATATTTGAGATGCCAGAGTTAGCTGGGACACCCTGTATATTAAGAAGATAAGAAGATACGCATCGTTCTTAACTGCATATCACGAGCGATGAATAAAATGAATGTTCCAACTCACGTCTCAATTTTTCTATAATCTTAACACAATGAAAAATACTGCAAAAAATGTGTTCAATACTTGTTGCGGATTTTTGGGCTTTCCGCAAGCCTCCCTGATGGACGGGGTCGGATAGC
>NW_017156467.1:0-246 GCF_001652005.2 Ceratina calcarata
AGAGGAGCATGACTTTCGACCCACGGGAACCTGACCTCGTACCTGCCCTTCTCATCTATTCTCGCGGTCTGCATTAGAAATTCCCGGGTCTTTTCGTCTCTAGCAGATTTGCTCAATTTCTCAATGGGATCGGTGATACCAATCACATCCAAGCTCCACAAGTCCGCTAGACTGGCTTCTTGCACGAACATCGAAGTGAGCAACGTCGCTGTATCCGGCTTCTGCGATCGCGTCGGTAATTTACCC
>NW_017156468.1:0-246 GCF_001652005.2 Ceratina calcarata
TGTATCTTCATTTATATTAATATATATATTCTATTATTAGCAGTACAAGTGATAATTGCAGTCGTGTACTTTTTATGTGTGTCATTCCCTGGTTTTTCCCCAACACTTTTGAATAAAATCCAACTAAAAATGGGAATCCTCCTAATCTTAATAAAGTAAAAATTAAAATTAAAGATTTAAAAGGAAAAATATAAATTATACCCCTATAATCTCGTAAATCTTGCCTACCATTATTATAATAAATAT
>NW_017156469.1:0-246 GCF_001652005.2 Ceratina calcarata
TACGGACGTGCGTGTACAATAAATATTATTTTAATAAAATGATATCATATTTTCAGTAAAAATATTTGTTTATTTTACATTTCATAAGTCTCATTCTTAGTTTCGAGCATTTTCTTAACGATCGTTGTCTTCATTCTCTGGAGACGGTTCTTCAACTAAATTTTCTATTAACTCGAATTTCGGTTCTACGGTTTCCTCTTTAACGTTTTTCTTTTCGTCTTCCATCTGATTAAGTTCCTCGTCATC
>NW_017156470.1:0-246 GCF_001652005.2 Ceratina calcarata
CATCCAAATAGCAATATTAGTTGTAGTCTCATTTCTTAGAGTATCACATGTTTTTTAAAAGTGCAGATGCGAACTGCGGATGAGGCGAAGATGAAAGAAACGGAGAAATCGGAAGCCTAAACATCGGATAATACTTATGTCACTGTCCTATTTCGCAACGTGTTGCTTTCGTGCCGTAAGTAAGAAAAATGTGCGTCGTGGCCGGTGCCACGGCGACGGCTTTGGAATCCAGAAATCGTGAAAACG
>NW_017156471.1:0-246 GCF_001652005.2 Ceratina calcarata
CTCTAAAAACATATAGAAAATAAACAAGCAAAACATAAAACCTCGTCCTGAGTCAAGGGACAAATGCCTTGTTCGTGGTTTAACTCGGCATTGAATATTTCTATCCAAAGATTTTTAGTATCTATCCAACCAATTTTAAAAAACGAATTATAATACGGCCATGTAAATATATTTATAATTATATTCATTACATATGTACATATGTACAAAGTAAGCCTTTTAAATTTCATTCATAAGATATAATGA
>NW_017156472.1:0-246 GCF_001652005.2 Ceratina calcarata
TTCCCCCTACGTTCCCCCTGCGTTCCTCTCATCGATTCTCATCGAAACCAATCTAATACAACGCGTAAAAATTGACATCGTGCCATCAAATTTAGTTTCGATTCTAGAATTCAACTTCAAAGGTCAAGGAAACTGATTGAAATTTCGAACTTTTTTGTTTCCATTTTAGAATTCGTCGAAGAAATTAATTGCAATTGTACCATGAAATTTAGTACTGATTTCAGAATTTGTCAAGTTCAAAGGTCA
>NW_017156473.1:0-246 GCF_001652005.2 Ceratina calcarata
TAGTTTATTATTCGTCATTTTCTTAAAACGCTTCGTATTGAGTGGAGCGCTTATTCACGCGTCAAAGACAGGGAGTCCGGATCCGAGCCAACTCTTCCGATTCGTAGCTCGCGCCAACCGAGCGCTTTAATTGGTCGGGGATTTTTGTTAATAACCCTCAACCACGCCTGAGAAAACTTTATCGCTAAGGGAAATGTTGTTCAAAATTACGTCAGGAACCTCTCATTTCAATATCTTACACTAGTT
>NW_017156474.1:0-246 GCF_001652005.2 Ceratina calcarata
AGGATATTTATAAAAACTACAGGCATAAAATTAAGAGATCTGGAATATGGAAAGGGGATGATTTGAGAAATAGTAAGGGAGAAAGTTGGACATTTGATTATAAATTACATTGGACTAGATATTAAGAAAGTTGTTTCAGGAAATTAAAGGAAATTACTGATTCTTGTTGGTTTTAGTTGTGAGCCGTTGCAAATTTATATAGCTTTATGTCTGGTTGAGAGTGTTTTTGGGATTTGTTGTAAGAGG
>NW_017156475.1:0-705 GCF_001652005.2 Ceratina calcarata
TTATAATACGACTATAGTTAAAGAAGTAATACATATAATACGGTGGGTATAATTAAGTAATTAGCTTATACATTAGGAATAGCGTACAGGTATCCAAGAAGTCCAACGACCAGCAGAACAAAACTGTAAGTATCTGCTATTATCCTCAGGAGTGTACGCGGTCATCATCGACGTCTTACTTTCTACGTTTGAAGAAATACCGTTCCTGATTGGAAGATCGTGACCATGATATCGCTCGTGTAGTTGCAAACTACTAATTATAGTAAATTGCTTGTTGCATACTTTACAACAATACGGTCGACTTCCTAAAAATAAATCTTTTTATCGATAAAAAGAATATTATTTTAGAATTTGATCTTTGAAAATAAAAATCAATGCAACTAGCTGGGGAAGATCAAAGTTCAGTTAGTTTAATATACTACATGTCACAGATTGAATAGTAATTACCGTCATGTAACTTCATGTGCTGATGCAGAGCTCCTGGCTTGCAAAATCCTCGATTACAAACTGAACATCGCAGCGGCCAGTTACCGCTATGGGAATACCCATGGGCTCGTAAATCACCGGGCGTTGGAAAAGAACGATCGCATTCATTGCATTTATGCGGTTTTTCCTGCATATTTCAAAACCACTATCATTGCCAGCAAATTCAATATCGAATATAAATGAGTCATATGATTGATGATATGAAAAATGAACAATCTT
>NW_017156475.1:2581-3118 GCF_001652005.2 Ceratina calcarata
TATTTAGCCTTATTCTTGAAGTCCGGAAAAATTGATTGGCAAAATATAAAAAATTCTTCAAGTGGCCATAATTTAAAATCTATTGGCGTATTCTTCACCCCACAACTGTCTGTACACTTTAATCAAATACGTAACTTTACAGAGATCTGACCGTTGAAAGATAAATGCGACAAGAACTATTGACGTTTTAAAAGAAACAGTAAATTACATCGAAGAAAAACATGTGTACAAACAGAGATCCTTTTTCTTTACGGACTTCTCAATGACTGTCATGGAATCAGTTTCTACCGAACAGCACGCAAAAAGGATCGAGTGTTTTGTTTCGATTGTTACTCGGGCAGGAATTATTTAACGAACATTCAATGCGTAGGCGTAATTCGCATGATTCCTGTTTTATTATTTAGTGGTGCTTGTATAGAATTTTTAATACAGTTAATACTTATTATACTCAGTCATGTATGACTTTACTGCCTGTGCTCGCTCACACATACCAACACACCTTGGTCATCCCACTATTATACAACAATTCCTAAAAAA
>NW_017156476.1:0-246 GCF_001652005.2 Ceratina calcarata
CGGGCGAGGCGTAGTGCACCTTTAGGTTTTATAGGGAGCCTGAGCAAAACCCTGTGTGGCACGGCAACTGGGGACGACCTACAGTATTACATCAACGAAATTGATAACATCTACAAGGATCAAAGGAAACTGTCTCTTCTTATGGCGAATCAAACACATATCCTGACGTCAGAATTCAAAAGGACGCAGGGTACGCTGCATAGTCTTTCAGGAACCACCACGGCTTTGAATAATAAAATAACTGAC
>NW_017156477.1:0-246 GCF_001652005.2 Ceratina calcarata
ACACACGCAAGCTGTTCCCTCTACTTCTGCTAACCCTTCTTCGTCGGGGGTGAATGGGTGGAAAGGGTGTTTCAGGGCTTTCCCTGTCAAAAACTATGTCGGAACTGATGATCCGTCCAATACCTGGGTTCGAACTTTCTACCTGGTGCGGCGATCTTCGGTGAAATACGTAGCGCCTTTCGCCAAGACCTCTTACTCCGCCTCCCTGCGGTGTCCCTGGGATTCTCTCGCGGTCCTTGACCTAAA
>NW_017156478.1:0-246 GCF_001652005.2 Ceratina calcarata
TTTGTTCGAAGGTTATTAAGTTATGTTCCCGCCTCCCGGCCCTATCGCCTCTCCTCCCGGGAGCCCGAAAAATATTCTCCGCGTTTCGCACACCAGTCTGTTTTTACAGATACGCTATTGTACAAAAGTCAGATTCGTTTCAGTCTTGATATTGGAAATTATTATACTTATTCTCGTGTTCGAGTGACTAGATAGTGTTGAACTCGCGTCTCGTAAGTATTTCAATTTCGCATTAATACGTCGAGA
>NW_017156479.1:0-246 GCF_001652005.2 Ceratina calcarata
ACTAACTATATACTTATTACACCAAGATATACAGTTACTCTCATAAACTGTCAAAAATAATTATAATATTACGAAATTTATGTCAAAAATTGACCACATTTAGAAGATGATTACTCAACAACAGATTATCGTAGGATGATAATCATTCTTTTAAATTAAAACTTGTAACCTCTACTTTAAAATAATGTCCGAAGTTTCTTAATTTCATACACTCCTACAATAAACAATGTTAGAATGTAATCTAAT
>NW_017156480.1:0-246 GCF_001652005.2 Ceratina calcarata
CGGCTTACTAATGAGCGTAACCGTCGATCCGACGTCTAACAGAGTAAACGTTCATATACTTTACGTCGCGTTTGATATATCAAAACCCATTCCGCTTCTTATTTTTTATATGCAATAATGTGGAAAACGATATTTTAGAATCGATATTCGAATTTGGGAGGTATCTAATACAACTAGCTGAACTACACATCTAAGAAACGTATAACAACGAGTTTAAGCAAATATGAAATGTTTTATTTTCGAATC
>NW_017156481.1:0-246 GCF_001652005.2 Ceratina calcarata
TCCTTTGAATTAGCATTATCTCATTATCTTTTCTAATAATCTCTATGCCGAGAGAGTACTTCGCTTCACCTAAATCTTTAGTAATAACATTCTTCATTAAGTGTTCCTTAATTAGTCTAATCTGGTCAATATTACTTGCAATCAATAGATCATCAACATACACAAGTACAATTGTAAGTTCACGACCATTTCTATCGAAATAAATACAGGGATCAGACAATGACTGTTTCAGATTCACTCCCTTTA
>NW_017156482.1:0-246 GCF_001652005.2 Ceratina calcarata
GACGTTCCCGTGACCCTTATAGCTCTTGTACGTAGCTGGTCTCCGGTTGTATAATCCCGGTAGGGTTCTTCAGGACATAGACCGGAGTATTTCTGAATCGGGACTGATCATAGTTTGGCGGTCAGATAGCCTTCACGGTCAGCAGCTCCTCGACGAAGTCGGAAGTATTCTGCAAAGGGGACTGATCATACTTTGGCGGTCAGTTGAAGTCCGGCCTTACAACCCGGGCTTCCTCACGCAGAGTGG
>NW_017156483.1:0-246 GCF_001652005.2 Ceratina calcarata
TGCAGGAGCAGCCAATCAGCCCTCCTCAGTGCCACAGTTCCAACAATTAAACATATGCATAACCAATTTTATAAATCTAAAATATATGAACCCCAAAAAAACTCCTCCTCGCACTAAGCCGACTCTTACCGTCCAGGACCCTTGAGCAACACCAAACAACATAAACTATAATTAAAAGATGCATCAGAACCGACTCCTTATTTATAACAATGCAGCATACACAAAAAAAAAACTATAAATATATCC
>NW_017156484.1:0-246 GCF_001652005.2 Ceratina calcarata
TGGTAATGCAATAAATATTGTAAGAACGTCGACTTCCCATACGTGTTGATTATTACGAGAGTGATGTCAACAACACTTGTAACATTGAAGTATAAATTGTGAAATATTAGAGATGGAAATCCCAATTTTTCTGATTTGTTGACTTACGCTCCTTTCGTAATAAGCAGCATATAAATATGTAAATTACGTATGATTAAAGTCATTTACTCCCGCTAGATATCACAGAATATTCTGCATATCGAAGAC
>NW_017156485.1:0-246 GCF_001652005.2 Ceratina calcarata
AATATTTATATATATTATTTTAATGTTTCTCGATTAGAAGGTGTGAGATTGAGGGATATTATGTTTTTTTTTAAAAAGTGAAAGTCTAATAATGGCCTCGCGCTTGCGAACTTCGTCAACCGTAATGTCTTATACTTAAGTTTTAATTGAAAATACAGTAGGAATTTGTTTTTAGTTTATGCAACATCACTGTCGTTGTATGTGCACTTTATTAATCAACCCAGTTCCTACCCTTGAAATATAACA
>NW_017156486.1:0-661 GCF_001652005.2 Ceratina calcarata
CCAGTACTACCTCCTTTACCTTACACGAAATCTGTGATACACTCGTGGCAATCGCGTTCTATCATAAAACAGTGGTGACAATAATTTACACGGTAATTTGAAAGTCAATCTACATATATTATCACGTCCAGTGACACACGAGATGAATATCTCATTGTTAGTCGGAACACTTGTATTGCTAACTGGGTTGTCCGCACGATTTCCTACGAGTCGAACGAAAAAAAGGATATAGTTAGATTCGACGGTTGGGTGCACAATTCCACGGTACAGCGGGTAAACAACGAGTGGACGCCGTGTCGAGCCGCGAAGCTCGTAAATTTCTTATCAGCCGCCGGTTTAATTTCGAGTTATCGCGGAACGGCCGCAGCTCTTTCGAAGAATAGCCCAGAGCCTGGCCACTCGTAACTCATACCGGCGTTGTTAAGGAGACTTTTCCACGACTCGCGTGGAAATCGTTAAATCTTCCCGGCAACTGTTACTGTTCTTCCGTCTACGAGAAAATTGCCAGTTGAATTATATACAAAGATCCTACGATGTATTATAAAACGTACGAGTGAATCGGAAATCATTATAACTTATTGTTTCATTATACTATTAACACTAGATTGCCTAAGGAAGTAATTTTGACTGGTTTTGGGCAAATGTACAAATAATAATGCAT
>NW_017156486.1:2978-4182 GCF_001652005.2 Ceratina calcarata
AGCTAAGGAATTCAGCAAAAATGCTCCAAAATGTCTCGAGTGCAAAGGGTTATCACGAGATGACGAGATAAAACAATTTAAAGGAAGGTCCGGGTTTGAATAGACGAATTTGCAATGGAAATCGATTGATCAATGAGAATCCGGGAGTAGGTTTGAACGTCGTTTATCGCGCGTAGATGCAGGTATAGGGGCGAACGAAAGACGAGAAGAGGAGAGAGAGAGAGGCCGGGTACGTGACGCAGACGTCACATTAGATTTGAAGAGCAAACGTGCATGGTCACAAACGTATCTCGCGATGATCTCAGCCCCAGTGTCTCTCCTCCTTTTCAACCCTCTGTACTCTCCGTTCACCCCTTTCGCTTTTCGGCGCGGCCGCGGCCGAGGCCTCAGATACCGCTGGCTGATAATCTCGAATCTACGCCAAACATCGCGGCCCCGTACCGGACTCTGTGGACCCGGGCCCACCTCTCTCGCTCCGAACCCTTCCTTCCTCTCTACCGGATAATATAGATAGCATTCAACGAATCTCCGCGTTTCCCGCCCTTTGACCCGCCGCGCCGGTACGTCGCGTCGCGTCGTCGCGTACCTTTGACGGTGAGACCTGCTTGCGTTTGCGCTTCGAACGTCACATCCGGCGAGCTTCCGCCTCTCCACGAATTTCGACCTACCTTCACCGTTAATTTCAATTTTCCTCTTCTCTTTCACTCGAACAAACAGACTCGGTTTAGGAATTTAATTGAATAAAATAATTACGTCTCGCGAATTTATGCGCATTTGTAATATGAATTTATAGATAAAAAAGTCCCGGGCAAGGCTCTCGACGCCTGTAAACGAGTAAAAATAAAAAAAAAAGCTGGATCGCTGCATCTACGGTACGAATCTGCCGGTTGAAAGACCGGACGGTGCACCGCGCGGGCTGCCTCTATATAATTATTCTCGATGCAGAATGCAGGATATACATATCTTTATAAGGAAGGGCCTCGGTTGCCACGGTATCCAACGCGGTATCTTTATGGCTTATTGCAAACGCTTTCGGGCAATCCCGTGATCGACGACTCTGCCCTCCGATCCGGCAACGAGCTTCCCTTTTTCCCCTCAAAATTAACAAAGCCCCTCCCACCTATTTTTGATCGAGAACAAAATACGTGACGACGGAAAGGCATGAATGTTATTCAATGAAACGAGAAATAAATAAGGTAAAGGA
>NW_017156487.1:0-246 GCF_001652005.2 Ceratina calcarata
GAAATGGGAAGAGTAAGAAAAGGTCTTTCCTGGACAAGACAAAAATGTCAGAGTCCTTGAAATTCAAACGACAAAGGAGACGTACACAAGAGCGATTACGCACTTGTGTAAATTGCCTGTCGATGACGATTTGTCAACACTAACATCGCCGACAAACAACGAAACAGACGGCTAACGAATTTCGATAGCATGGCAATAGAAGGACAGCGGACATAACAGTTTCGAATTCGAAACGATTTGTGTCCC
>NW_017156488.1:0-246 GCF_001652005.2 Ceratina calcarata
AATTAGAAAAATTTTTAGGAAGTAAAACAGTAACATCAGCACAAATTAAACACAACTGCAATATTGACATAGAAATACACCATTTAGAAAAACAAAGCTGTAAACCAATTTCGATAATTGCGTTGAAACATATCAGAAATTTCATATTACGAAACGCTCTAAAAAGTATCCTTGTGAAATTTGTAAAATGTATATTTTGAGAACACCATGTACCGAACCATGCGAGAGCATATTTAATGATTACTT
>NW_017156489.1:0-246 GCF_001652005.2 Ceratina calcarata
GTCAAAAGCTCCGCGATGTATAAACCGTGATGTAGACTTAGCGGAAGGAGGGCTACTCGTCGAAGTTGCGGTCAAAGGGCGGCAAGGCACCCATTCACTTTCAAAAAGGGTCGCGATCTCTCTCTCTCTCTCTCTCTCTCTCTCTCCCCGTCTTTCACTGTCGCTCTACCATCAGTCTGACTTAGACTAAAGTCTCGCCATCCAAGAGAGACGCAAGGTCTCTCCCCCTCTCTCTCTCTCTTACAG
>NW_017156490.1:0-246 GCF_001652005.2 Ceratina calcarata
ACGAGTTATTTGCAAAAAACTGTTTTTTCGTTTTTCGTAAATAACTCTTGAACTAATAACGCTAGCAACAAAAATTTATATGGAAATTGTAGATCTCGTCGTCCCCTACAAAATTAGCCCAAAAACATCCTTCTACGTCCATCCGTTCGGGAGTTATTGGCAAAAAACGAAAAAATATTCCAAAAGTTGGTTGATTCGAGGCTGGAATGGTCGGATTTTGTCAACATCAATAAAATGCCAAATAAT
>NW_017156491.1:0-246 GCF_001652005.2 Ceratina calcarata
AAACCTGCGACGGTGCAACGCGTGCAGATAATAATATTTTTTAAAATCGAATAAATGTTCTTGTTCATTTAAAATCGACGAAAAATTAAATAAAAACCTTATTGAGAGAAGACCAATCAATGGACGGTATTTCAATTACCTACAGATCTTTTCACGGACGAGTATAAACGGACCTATTTATAAAACTTTTATACCTCTCCTTTTATACATTAATTAATGAACAATTTTTCTTTTATAGCTGACATT
>NW_017156492.1:0-246 GCF_001652005.2 Ceratina calcarata
AGATAAATCTTCCCTTAATATGAAAAACTTTAGACTTATAAATACGTGTAGGTTCGCAAGTGTGCTTAAAATTGTAATAAAATTATAAGAGTAACAGTACAGCTTCCTCCAAATTCGTTTGTCATCTTCCCTTTTATCGATCCTCCTATTAAACCCACGGTTCTAATCAATTCGAAGTGCCGATTGGTTTTATGATTCCCCTTTATTCGCCCATTACAATATGGCAAGAAGTGAGGCGGATGATTT
>NW_017156493.1:0-246 GCF_001652005.2 Ceratina calcarata
AGCGTGAACACTCGAAGCTGTTTAATGACTACGTAAGGGCTTTCTTGTCTGAAGACAACGTCAAGTTCTATCTTTCGCTGCACAAGAATGTACACTTTAAGAATATGGAGAAGAACGCTGGCGAGATTGGTATTGAGCAGGCTGCTTTCCGCGAGAGCTATCCTATTTTCGTTGCAATTTCAGGAGTCGTCGGTAAAATGTAATAGAACTGATTATTTGTATCTCTTATTTAGTTACGTTAGATGA
>NW_017156494.1:0-246 GCF_001652005.2 Ceratina calcarata
CCTTCTTTTTGGGACCTTCTTTAATTTTCAAGAAACGATCTACTGCAGTCGAAAATTTAAAACAATGCTTCTTTAATTTTTCTTAATAACAAATGAACAATTTTTAAAATTGGAATCAAATTTTTGCCCATTCTATAGTATTCGCCGAATCATCTACTGTATGAGAAAAAGTAATACTACACAGAAGATACATACTGTTTCGACCTACAAGTTTTCTTCTGACGTATATTTATATATAATCAATAG
>NW_017156495.1:0-246 GCF_001652005.2 Ceratina calcarata
TTCCTCGCGGTTAGCTCTATTCGTACCTTCGGAGAAAAAACCTCAATCCGAAGGCTGTGCAAATAACCGAACCGCGAATCGAATTTAGGAAATTAATATCCGATTTTTAAACACATAGACCTCTTATCCGCTTTTTTACGCAATACTTTTTCCACTAAATACATGTATACATCAGGATCGGCAACGCGGTTCAATTCATATTCGTAGAATCCTCCGGCAATAGGTCTTCCGCACGAATCTTGCAGC
>NW_017156497.1:0-478 GCF_001652005.2 Ceratina calcarata
CACACCCTCTCACACTCTCCCACACCATCTCACACTCTCCCACACCCTCTCACACCCTCCCATCCCTCTCACACGCTCCCACGCCACGTCACACACCACCACACCCTCTTCACACCCTCCCACACCCCCACTCCCTCTCCCCATCCTTTCCTTTCCTCTCTCCTTCTTTTTAACTTCTTTTTTTTCCCTTCTTTTTTTTTTCCATCTTTTCCCTTCTTTTCCCGTTTTTTTTTTTTTCCTTCCTCTTTTCTTTTTTCCTCCTTTTCCTTTTTCTTCTCTCTTCTCCTTCCTTCCAACGATACTAACCCTCTCCCCCGTCACCCTTCTCGTTCATACCCCTTCCACGCCCCTCTCCCCCGTCCAGCCGGCGCGCCAGCGCTCCCGCCCCGAATACACCACCGTACTCGCCCTTCGCGTCCCGAGATTCCCGACGTCCACCCACCACTCACCTCCCCGTACCGTCCCCGCTTCCGTCGCG
>NW_017156497.1:950-14385 GCF_001652005.2 Ceratina calcarata
TCGTTGCCCCGGAAGACCGACGCTATCAGTGCATAGTGTGGCGTGCACCAAAAGCCGAGACGCTTACGGCTTTTGAGTTAAATACGGTGACGTATGGAACGGCATGTGCCCCATACTTGTCAATGCGAGCCCTTCTCGAACTCGTGCGAGAGGAAGGAGCGAAGTTCCCTCTCGCCCAGGGATCTCGTATCTTTCCGTACACGGCTCGCTTCCCCTGTTTTTCGCCCGTTTTTCGATCCCCACTACTATTCTCCTCACGCGCCTTCGCGAAGCTCTCCGCACCGCCACCTGCATAACATTTCGTCCTAGTGATTTCTGAATTTGAATCGGACGAAATGAATTATTATGAAGAGCGAAAGTAAATGTAATGAATATAATTTATATGCATGTATATATTTGAAAAGCATAAATGTATGAGAAATAATGTATGCTTTTCGTGTTTGTAAATTTCAAATTGAATCTATTCGGGAGAGGTAAATAATAAAAGAAATGTAATTTTATTTGTTTAAAAACATATTTATTCACCATCAGTATTTGAACTTTCACTTTCATCAGTTTCGTCTTGTAGAATTACATTTGCTATGTCGATAGGAATTGGTTTTCTCTTATACGTTGTGCGATTGAATAATTTTAACGTGTCCATTGTTACACGATGATCCCTACGTGTTTTTTTATTGTTTTTTAAGTATAATTTTGTTCTCGTTATTGCCGCGATAGTTTCTGGCTTCGAACGATTTCTACTCTCCACGTTGCCGACTTGACCAAATGTATAGCCAAAATAAGCCTACGAATCTTGAAAATCACTGCATACCCCCACCGACTATTGGTCCCCACCATGGTCGCGTCGTCCCCGCTTTCCGGCGTGTACGGAAAGATACGAGATCCCTGCTTTCACGCCTCCCGGCGGAACGATTGCAGATTCACGGCGGATCTACTGGCAGGGCCTGCGATTGTTCTGCCGCCAGGGGCTGATGGCAGCACGGTCTGGCCCCGTTCTGCCCACGAGTCGTCGGTCTGTCTCTTCTTTTTCGATGCTCGTTCCGCCGTCCACGCTAATTGCGTTTTAACGTGTCCAGAGAGAGGAATCGGGAGAAATGACCTACGCTGCGTTCGGAATGTTCACGATGTCTGTTCCGTCGCCTTCCGAATCGTCGCCACCACCAGCTTCTTTCCCGTCCACCGCTGTACTCTTTTAAAAACGTTCCACGAACGCGGCGAGTCTCGACTCGAGACGTTACGCGTTGTCGCGGACGCTTACGTTCGTTGGCCGTGTTTTCGTTCGACCTCCGACGTGAATCGCGCTTCGTGTTCGAACGGAGCGAGTTTTAAAATCGTCGACGTGTCAGAAATTGTATCGATTCGCTTCTCGGAGCGTGATGCGTCGTGCGTGTGCGTGTGCGTGTGCGTGTTTCGACTGAACGATGGGGCGTCGTACGAATGTCAGACACAGGGTTCTCCGACGTATCTTTATTCTGCAGACGTACACTTGAGTTTCACAAACTATCGTCTTGTGTCTTATCGATTAAACCTAACGGGCGATTCTCGTCTTACCTCGTACGAAGCTTCGTACGATCCCGATCCGTTTCGTCGTCGTGATCGATCACCTTGTTATTGCGCTTACACGTTTCTTACGTGTCTCGATGATCGTGAGTAATGGAGAGAAAATGATGCTTAGTGATCGCTCGATGACCATTGATCTGGACGATCGACGGATCGCGTGTGTGTCGCTCGTTTTCATCGAGACCGACGCGAACGAACGTGTCGTACGGACGACTGATCGTTCCACCGTCGCGGTGACCTCGACCAGGTTTCGATCCGGTCGGATCCGGTAGAACACTGAATTCCGAATCGAGAACGCGATCCACGGTGGCTGTCTCCGTTCGGGGCGGACGGTTCTGTCAGAGTCTGACGTTGTATCGGTTCGCGGTCGGACGCGTGGTCATTCAGACGCTTCGTTGGATCTGACGAGATCCGTCGGATACGATGATGTACGGAATTCGTTCGATCGAATCGATTCCACCGAATGCGATGAAACGAAAAAAAATTCGTTCCACGACCGCACTGATTCAGTTTCGTCCGTAATCTCCGTTCCAAACGTGTGTGATCGTAGTGTCTTCTCTCGAAGCAAAGTCGAATCATGATACTTGTACGGCACGGACGAACGAACGTTCTACCGATAGTTTATTATGCGTAGTAGTAGTAGTAGTAGTAGTAGTAGTAGTAGTGTCACCTACCTATCTGTCTGTCTACCTGTCTGTCTACCTGTCTACCTACCTAGTTACCTACCTAGTTACCTACTTCTAGAATGAACGAGTAAATTGTACCCTATAGCTTCACGCGATACCGTGTAAACTGTGTTACTGTCGTGCTCGAAGGTAACGTGGTTACGACGATGTGTGTTGGCGTGTCTCGCTCGCGTCGACGTCCGTGAGCGCGAGGCGCCCGGGACGGACGTTCGAGACGACCGAGAGTCGAGTACCGGTGAACCGGACGTACGCTGGCACGCCTCTGCTGCGATTTCGTTCGAATTCGCGGTTCGACCGACGAACGTGACGACTTTCCAAGTGCGACGCGTTGTTTTAACTTCTAAAAAACAAAAACCTAAAGCGTTCCCTTCTACCGACACACCCTATGGTCCACGAGACGAATCGAAAATGTACACTTATCAAATAGCTGTGTCCCAGGCTTCCACTGGTACCAGACGAGACTGATTGAAACTAGCTAGCTAGCTGACTGACTCCGACCTCCGGCTGACGACCGTCCTTCTCAGTTCGATGATACGCGACGACGTTTACGGATCCGACGATAGAGATCTCTGTCGCGTTCGAGATTTGCGTCGGACGATTCGATTCCGCATTGTTCGCACTAACTGGTCGGCGGCGGCGGTGGCGGCGGTTGCGCCAATAACGTCGGGAGAGTGTTCAGATCGATTCCTGGCGGGGCCGGCGCCTGTTGCTGAGGCGGCGGAGGAACGGGAGCCGCGGGCGGCCACCCACCCATCTGCTGAGGAGGCTGCCAACCTGGGAATCCTGGCGGCGGAGCGGTTCCGGGCGGAGGAGGACGCATCGGTCCCTGTTGGCCCTGCTGCTGCTGCTGCTGCTGTTGCTGCTGTTGCTGCTGCTGCTGCTGCTGCCAAGGTGGAATGCCCATTCCCGGCGGCGGGATCTGCGTCGGCGGCATCTGCCCCGGTGGCGGCGGCTGGTTGTTCCCGGTCATCCATGGCATCAACGGTGGGATCGGATTCGGTTGAGTCGTCGAACCCGGCGGCGGTGGCGGTGGCTGCATCACGCCCGGTGGAGGAGGCATGCTGACCGGCGGTTGCCACTGCATGTTCATGCCGTTCATACCGTTCACTTCTCCTTGGGTGGTCCAAGGAGGCGGCGGGGCCATTCCTGGCGGAGGCATCATCGGCCCCCCTTGCATCATCTGCGGCGGTGGATGCGCCGGCGCCGCCATCAGAGCTCGCGGCGCTTGTTGTCTGAAATCAGAGGGGAGTCAGCGTCGGCGCGCAGAGGAGATTTCACGCGACGCGAGAGAGATCGTTAGAACCCGTGTTAGCCACCAGTGGTGACCGACACCACCACCGTCACCACCGTCAGCACCACCACCACCACCACCACTGGTCGTTTGTTACCTGTCGAAGAGGCCAGGGTAATTCGGGTTCGGATTCGCTTGACGCGACGGCTGCCCGCCGGTCTTCGATCGATCCGGCGGAGGACCCTCGCCCAATTCTGCCATCAGCGACATGTATTCTTCGTCTATCTTGGCCTTGTCTCCGCCTGGCCCCATACCTCCCCCCATACCCGCGGCCGCTGGTCCTCCTTGTCCGGGTCTCTTCGATCGACAATCGCGAGCGATGTGACCGGCTCCGCCGCAGCTCGAGCATACTATGTTGTTCGTCACGTTCGGTTTGTCCGGGCACTACGACCGACACGGATCGAATTGAAACGGTCTCTTCCCTTGCACCCGTGAACGTTTTAAAACGACGATCGTAAAATGATTTTATTGTTCACCAGCCATGATTTGTGGTCCGACGCCCCGCAGTTCGTGCAACGTGGTCCGTCGTTTTCTCGCAACGTTCCGTTCAGCAATGCCAATTCTCTCAGTTGATTCCGTCGCAGATCGTTCTGTCCCTCGGGTACTTCCACGCCTTGTCTTATGATCTCGTGAATCTGTCGAGTAAAGTTTAAAGTAATTTTACCACCGGTCTGACCTGACGTTCTCGGGAGCGATCGGGTATTGCCCTTACTCTCTCGACCGCCTTCTTCACAGCGTCCAGATTGTTAGCCGTGATGTAAGCGTGCAGAGGTTCGTCTTCGCCGGGCAACGGTTGTCCGTCCTTCCTTCCGACTTTCCCTTCTTTCACCGAACCCTTGCCGCGAATTATGATCTTTGCCCCGGTCTCCTTCTCCATGGCTGTGCGAGGAATATTTTTGAAAAACACTTGATGCGATACTGCGCGCGACGCGCCCTACAATGATATCGAACGATGTCGATCTAAACGACGAGCACGTACATTTCAACGTGTTCCCACGCGGTCCGATCAGAAGGCCTACGAAGTTGATGTCTGGGTGTTCCTCTTGTGGGATCATCACTTTGTCGTGAACCCGTATTATCGGGGGCCTGAGGACAACCATGCGTCAACGCGACTCGAAACACAATGAAACAGAACGTGAACGAATCGTAATTACTTGTAATCCGGCGGAGGTTTGAACTCCGGATTGATTTTAAGAATCTTTTGTATCAGATTGTGCCGTTCCTCCTCGAGTTTACGTCTAGTGCGATACTCTCTTGTGTTCAATCGTTTACCATCGCTACTGTAGATCGGTTCCGGGGACGGTGATCTGTAAAACAAAAAGATAAGATCGCGTCAAGAGAGAAGGTCTGAATCGAGATGGTACTAGCATACAAGCAACCTGATCCTACACTATGATCGTGTGATTATTCAGTGAACAAGAATTTATTTATTATCAGAAAGTTCAGAGCTAGATATGTTCGATTCGTTTTTCAAAGTTATCAGGCTTCGACGTGTACTTCTTAATGAAAAAAAAGACACACACACGCACGCACGCACGCACGCACGCACACGCGTTTTCTGACACGGACCGGAGTCTCGAGTGTAATGTGTCGTTCGTCGAGAACGACGGAGAAATGATGTAATGATCGAAACGAATCGGTTCTTGGTGTTGGACGTGTCGTCTGACTGTGACGATTTACTGAGAGAGGTTTACGATTCCAATAGCGATTGTCGGATTAGGTCGTACTAATTTCGATGTTGCTAGAAAAAATAATGGAAACGGTGAGAACGATCGATCGCTCGATCTCTCGTTGTCCCGTAGTTACGTAGAAGAGACTAATTTTCGAGGCGAACGTAAGAAGCGTCGAAAACAAAAATAATAAAAAATTCTATAATGTTCGTATTGTGTGACATGGCTAAAAGTCTATTCAGTAGATAACCACCGGAAGACTGCGCGCGTTTGTGCACGGCAGTGATCGATGTCGGCTGCTAAGATATCCTGCCCTGTGATTATTAAGAAACAATTTTTGTTGGATTAGTCTGCGTGTGTATATATATATAAATATATATATCTTACTACACTGCGTATAATACTAGCGAAACACAATGATGTAAAATAATGGCAATCCAGCTAAAATCAGAAAAGTTAAACCTATTGGAGTAAATGAGAAGGTTTATTAGAAAAATTAACGTGTATTTATTTGAGTTGTACCTGAAACGTAACGCAAATATATTGAATCTCTTACAGTGTCATAATTAGCAATTTCACGAATTCTTATTACTCTCCTGAAATCTGTTTATCGATCGTCGGATCGTTGTTCAGTTAATTGATCGACTCGTTCGAGTGCCGTGCGAATCACGGCAGCAAACGACGATACTGTCGACGTGCCGTCGACCCCGTTAAAGACCCCCCCCCCCACACTCTCCCGCCCCCCATGCACAAAATTCTCTTTGTTCTGTTAAAAGATCACATGATCCACATTTAACGAAATACAGCCTATTAAGTCGGATGGTGAAGGTAGTTTGCATAGGAACACCGACCTATGAACTTCCCTACATGTGCAATAATATAACTATTATTTAAGAGATACATGGGCCAGAGAACACCCATCGTGTGCGTTAAACACTGCTACTATGCCCGTATACCGTAACTTTGGACAGAAAAACGTACACCGCGTACGTACGAAGCGTGTTCGCTTCGTTGACAAAAACATGAAACACGTTCGTATGCCCCCAGATAGCAGTGTTTAATAAAGTACGAAAGAAAGAAAGAAAGAAAGAAAGAAAGGAAAAAAAAATGAATTAGTAAAAGAAATTGTTTAGGGCAAACCAATATTATCAAAATCGATCTTCTGCGCTGCGTGGTCGGCTTTAATCAAGCCCGGTCATTTCGACTAGACGCCAGTGTCCCACACTAACTGCGCGTCGGAGCCATATATATCACATACAAGGCTCCTGCTGTATTTATGGGCTGCTGAATGGTCAGTATCGTAGATATGTTATGGTCATTTTTGGTATGTAAGTTTCGTTCAAACCTTTCCTCAGGGTTAAGCGGAATTCCAAGATCTCCAGTGCGTAACTTCCTGCTGATTTCCTCGATCTGCAGCTGAACTGTAAACCAACGGGTTAGAGGGGGCGGAAACCCCAACAGTTAGATATTGCCAATTTGCTATTACCATATATCATTCTATAATGTAAGCATGTCTCAAAGTGAGTAGTAGTAGTAATAGTAATAGTAGTAGTGATAGTAGTAGTACTAGTAGTAGTAGTCGTAATAGTAGTAATAATAGTAGTAGTAGTAGTAGTATTAGTATTAGTAGTAGTAGTAGTAGTAGTAGTAGTAGTAGTAGTAGTTGTAGTAGTAGTACTAGTAGTAGTAGTCGTAATAGTAGTAATAATAGTAGTAGTAGTAGTAGTATTAGTATTAGTAGTAGTAGTAGTAGTAGTAGTAGTAGTAGTAGTAGTTGTAGTAGTTGTAGTAGTAGTACTAGTAGTAATAGTACTAGTAGTAGTAGTAGTAGTAGTAGCAGTAGTAGTAGTAGTTGTAGTAGTAGTATTAGTAATAGTAGTATTAGTAGTAGTAGTAGTAGTAGTAGTAGTAGTAGTAGCACCCAAGTCTTTCAATCACTAGATCTTATTTGTAAATTCCTGAGGTAAATCGTTTAACGTACATCGTTACTTCTTAAATCGGCTATAAGAGTCTTTAACGATTTCTGTTACGTCGAATGAACAAATTCAATTTAGATGAGATTTCTACTCAGCAAACCTTGGCACTCCCTGTTGCCAAGCTTGCTCGTCAAACATTTCAAAGACAATTACCTCTGGCAACTATAAACTTGGAATAATACATACATACTTACATCTTTTTCTAGTACTATAAATTAGACAATTTTTGACAAATCGATACACGTAGAATTCCTGTCCATGTATGTATTATAACTACGTAAGAATAGAAAAATAAAGGAGAAGAGAAATGAACTTACAGAGGTAGGCTTTCTCCTGTTCAGGAGTCAGATTAGTCGGGAGGACCGTAGGCATGCCTGGTATAAATGTTTTGTCATGTTCACTACCACTCCATCTAGTTTTCTTCCGCTTCCTACGTTCCTCTTTAGTCTCTTTTTCTTGTTTACAATCACCTGGAATGCGCATCAAATTTATTCGTTCTAGATCATGAGCTTTTTCTCTTGAACAACGACAATAATGACAACAACGACGTGTTCGTTCGCAACGACAAAACATCAGACACGTGTGCACGAGTCGCACACGAAATGACGCGAACAATGATGCAAATCCAAGTCAACAAATGCGGAATACACAAAACCTCTGATTAAAAGTGAATCGGATGAACAGCGATGTAACGTGTGTAAGCGTAATCGTTATCGTTATAAACGAACCTTCGGCTTCGCGTTTTCGCGAATTATTCGGCGAGGGACTGGAATTGGCGTTGATCTGCGTCCCATTGGCAATCGCCGCGCTCACCGCCGCAGCTGCCGCGGCTGCAGCAGCGGCCGCGTTCGCGGTCGCGGCATTCTGCTGCGCGTTTTGCAAATAACTCGGGTTCAACAGCGAAGTGAAATTCCGCGACTGATTCATGCCGCAAACGATCTCCCAAGTTGCGATTATCCGCGATTCGGCTGACGCGCGTTCGCTGGCACACGACGACGTTCGCACAGAAACGGGACGTTTACACAATGGCTTAAAATGGCGAGCTTCTTCAGTCTGACGACGACGACACCCTTCGGCTGGTTGGCTGGTTGATTCGTCGCCCCCCCCCCTTCCACCCAACCGTCATGGGCGTACATCCGGTGTGAACATGGTCGGTGATCACCAGCGCCACCAGCCAGTGTTGTAATCACACGTCTAGGGATCCTTTTTCTGTCTGTTTTGGTCTCCTTGCTGCAGGCGATACGCAGACGGGTATAGTCTTAGAACATATACTACATCCATGTACTACATGGAGGAAGCACGCCTAAGGAAAAAGTGTAGACAACGGTGAGAGAGAGAGAGAGAGAGAGATGATGATGGTTTGGGTACTACCTCTCTCTCTCGCGTACGCACATGATTTCGCGCCGTTTAGGATAAGGGGCAGAGACTTCCCCCTCTATCTCTACTGTTAGACAGAGAGAAGGAGTACCCAAAACTATTACTCTCTCTCTCACCGTTGTCTACACTTTTTCACTAGACGTGCTTCCTCCATGTAGTATATGCTCTAAGGGTATAGTAGCGGCGCGGCGTAACGGCGTATAACTATGCCTAACGATGATAACGAGATGTATACACCACCGTTGCCATTGCAAATCCGGCCTCGTTTATTGGTCAGGAATATCTACCGACATAAATATTGAAAAACCGTCTTACCTACTACATCCTACTGATTCGATTTTTAACTGATCTCGCCGCGATCGACCGAAGGTCGCAATTAATACCCGAGATATATAGTGTTGAATCAAATCTTGTTTTAGTATTATTCGATTACAATCGCGCATGGAGTCAAGAGTCTGAAACGTGATGTAACGTTACGTGTAACGTGTCGTGGTGGTCGTCGTCGTAGTCGTCGTGATGGTCGTCGCCGCCGCCGCTGCTGCGTCGGATTGACCGGCGTTCCCGTCCTCGCACAGTGCATGAACGCTGTTTATATCTGTTCGTCTTCACGGTCTGACAGCTGTTCAAATTCCGATATGATGTGCAACGCGGATCGCTTGGAACGAACGCGAGAGACGTAGTACATTTCGAACGTGTAAGGGTTCCGCCGATGTGATCGACGATGGAGCTTTTACGCGGCACGAGTGCCACAGTTTATTAATCCCGGTCAGATCAATCCTCGAATGTTTTTCCCTGTTGTTAAGTGCGAACGAACGGGACGATCCGTATAATGGCAGCTCACAAGACAGGAGGCGGGCAAAGTGCCCGAAAGAAAGTTCAGGTATACACTTACTTGCTACGATGACTCTCGTTAGGACCGAGTACGTTTACGAACTTGAGAAATGAAATTGTAACTTTGCTCCGTGTCGAAATCGTTCTAACGATTTACGATACGATCAGATCGTATCGATTTCTATTCTCGTCCTCGCGTACTTACTTACCCGGTCTCTAACACCGTACACGATACAGTTCCTCCGTATCAATCGATCAATCTGCATGTTTTTCTCGTTCAGTTTCAATTGTTGATCTTGTCGAAGTATGTACGTGTGTGCGTACTGATCTGTTATTGTTCTCGACTCGATAAAGGTGTCTATGGTGATAAGGGATGAGGTGGAGAAAAGGCACAGAGCCGGGGTGAATTCGTTGCAGTACGACCCAGTTCTGCACAGGCTTTACTCGGCTGGTAGAGACAGCATTATAAGGATATGGAACTGCAAAAATATGAAGGATCCTTACATCCAGTCGATGGAACATCACACGGACTGGGTCAACGATATAGTGCTCTGTTGCGGTGGCAAGAATCGTAAGTAACGAATAGTCCTTTTTTCCCCCCTTTTGTAAAATGATTATACCTACTTACCTTGTTACCAAATGAACTCGAAACGACGACGACGACGACGACGAACATCCTGTTACACACGCACGCACGCACGCACGCACGCACGCAGTGATATCGGCCAGTTCTGATACGACGGTGAAAGTGTGGAATGCACACAAAGGATTTTGCATGTCGACGCTGAGAACCCATAAGGACTACGTAAAGGCACTGGCGTATGCCAAAGACAAGGAGCAAGTAGCCAGCGCTGGTTTGGACAAATTGATCTTTCTCTGGGACGTGAACACGTTGACAGCTCTCACAGCGAGCAACAATACGGTGACAAGTAACGATCGACAAATTCTTTCGATATTCTCGGTCGTACGCCTGGCAGCAGTCTCGTTTTAAACAGCGTTTGCTCTCGTTGATTCGTTCGCAGCGTCGTCCCTCAGTGGAAACAAAGATTCTATATACAGTCTGGCTATGAATCAGATCGGGACGATCATAGTGAGCGGTAGCACGGAAAAAGTTTTGAGAGTATGGGATCCTAGGAACTGTACCAAGTTGATGAAACTTCGCGGTCACATGGACAACATTAAAGCTTTAGTGTTGAACAGAGACGGCACCCAATGTTTGTCCGCCAGCTCCGATGGAACGATCAAACTTTGGTCACTGGGACAACAAAGATGCATCCAGACCTACCGTGTACACAAAGAGGGTGTCTGGGCTTTACTGGTAATTGAGGAATCCTGCAGCAGTTCCGGCCTTTCGACCTCGACCCCTGCCTTGTTTTCGCGATTCCTCGAGGATAGGATTTGAATAGGATGAAAAGCGTCGTCGCGTCTGTTTCAGGCAACGGATACGTTCAGTCACGTGATATCTGGTGGCAGAGACAAGAGAGTCGTAATGACCGAATTATCGTGTTACCCGGAAAGGTATACAGTTATTTGCGAGGAGAAGGCTCCTGTGCTAAAAATGGTCATGACGGCCGATCAATCCAGCGTCTGGGTCGCGACCAGTGACTCCACTATTAACAATTGGGTGAGTAATCCGGCAGTTTTTACGATCTGTATGACGCGTGTATAAGTTGGGTCGGGTCCCGTGCCGTGCCAATAAGATACTGAGTAAAATTGCAGTCGATAAACCAGAAAGATTGGCAAGATTCAGGAATCGAAGACTACTGTGACTCTGCTGCCAGCGGGATGACGACTCCGGCACCGAGGAACACGGAACCGGCCCAAAGGATTTTAGGTGGCCCAGCGATACGTCATTGCCACGTTTTGAATGATCGCAGGCACGTTTTGACGAAGGACACGGAAGAGAACGTAGCGTTGTACGATGTATTGAAAGCGAGGAAAGTCGAGGATCTGGGAAAGATCGATTTCGAGCAGGAGATCAAGAAACGGAATAAAATGGTCTACGTTCCAAACTGGTTCAGCGTCGACCTGAAGACTGGGGTACGTAACGACGAAGGAGATCGGATACCGGCAGCGGCGAACAAACGAACGATAGAATCGGCAATTTCGTTTTTCCACAGATGTTAACCATTCACTTGGGTCAGGATGAAAACGATTGCTTCTCCGCGTGGGTGTCCGCGAGAGAGACTGGTCTCGCGGAAAACGATGCGGTAGATCAGAAAGGTAATGCGCCGACAGTCATCGATCATTGTCGTCTGATTCTACCGTCGTTCTTCCTTCTCGTTCGTTCCAGTGAATTATGGGAACCTCTTGTTGCAAGCTCTACTCGAACATTGGTGGAGACCGTTACACGTCGACGATGAGAACGAAGGCAATAGTAACGACGGTACCGGATCCGTTCACACGAGAGGAGGCAATCTTTATTTCTCAGTTCCCACCCATACGCCCGTTATATTCAGGTAAATTCAGGTATCGAAGTTGTTTCAACGTCTCGCTGACCTTTTAATTCGATCGAGTTCTGTCGCTCTCTCTCTCTCTCTCTCTTTCTCTCTGCGGGTGCGGGCGCGTATTCGCAGCGAGGTAGGAGGCAGACCTTTGTACAGATTATTAGTCAGGGATGCTGCCGGAGAAATGGAAGGAGTTCTGTTGAACGAGACTGTCCCAGCGTGGGTAGTGAACATCGTCGTGGACAAGAATCTTCCCCAGTTCATTAAGATATCTTTCTATCTTCTTCCACACGCCACGTCCGGTGTAAAGAGCTTAAAAAAGTATGTGAAAACGACGTGTTCTCGAATCGAATGTTCTCGATGTCGAAACACTCTCGCACGATTGCGGTGTATCTGGAAATTCGTAACGTAAATACGTTTCTACTTTTCCGACACAGGGATCGATTGATCGCGAACGATTTTATACAAATACGTAAAGTAGCGGAGCACGTTTGCGACAAAGTGTTGGGCGCCGGAAGCGATTCGGGCTCGGTGGCAGGTGCCGGGAACACGGTCTCCAGTGGTGGATCTCCAGCGGGAGACAGGACCAACACGGATTCGAACGCTGACAATTCTTCGCTGGCCGAAGAAAAAGTCGAACTGTTGTGCAACGATCAAGTGTTGGATCCTTCCATGGACTTGAGAACGGTATGCTCTTCGTGCGAGATCTCGTGTTCCCAGCGGCGACCATTCTTGTTCGTTTCATACTTGTTGTTGTTGTTGTTGTTGTTGTTGTTTCATTTACTTCGTGTTTAGGTGAGACATTTCATCTGGAAAAGCTCGGCAGACTTGATACTTCACTATCGCCCAGTAAAATAGTTAGAACTAAGTAGTAGTGCATCGGAACAGAGATCCTCGACGTGTGCCTGGTTTTGTACCGTCGTCAAGTGAGTTTCGATCAGTGTGTGTCGTCATTTTATTATTTCTTGTTACCTTTCGAAATTCATTTTGATCGTTTACAGAATAACGGAAGGTTACGCTTGGTGGTGGTGGTGGTGGTCCAGTCGCAGCTTATGGCGTGGCATCCGGATGATACCTAACACGACCTCGCGAGACGTTCAGGCGATTCTCGATGGACGTATCCGCCGCCGCCGCCACCGCCGCCGTCGCCGTCGAGGACGTCGAGTAAAACCCAGGTCACGTATATAGAATATTTCCAATCCGCACCGGTTTAAAGGCAATAACGTGTGCGTGCTGCGTATAGTATGCGTGGGTGAGTAGGGGAGTATAAACGCTATAAATTGCTCATGTTTCTACGTTTACGCGTATCTCCTGAGGCCAAACAGCCGTGTGGGACATAGTATTATTTCATTTCTCCGTTTTTAAACATGCTTTTGTATTTGTGTGTAAAATCGTCAGCCATTCGTCGTCTTCCCACTTGAAAGATACTATCGAAAACAAGCACGAGAAGCAAAGAAAGAAATATGTGCTACTTACTGGCCCAGGAAATCATTCAAGTTCTTGAATTGTTCGATTCTTTCTCCACTCGGTTGTTCGTTTCAAACATGCATCCATAGTACTCCTCCCGTGTTACTTTATCATTATTAGTATTAGTATC
>NW_017156497.1:14535-53730 GCF_001652005.2 Ceratina calcarata
ATTATTATTATCATCATTATAAAAGAGAGCAAACTATAGAGATGGAAATGTCAATTTACTATTAATCAAATGAAAAGACAGCCAAATGAACAGTTCAACGAACAGTTTCCTAGCGATAACAGGGAGCGATAAATCTATCTATCTGTCTTCGCGGTATGATCGGATCGAATTCTGTCAGTGATATAACTTCCATTAATTAAATTTGTATTAAAGATATATATATATATATATATATACATATATAAAACAGTGTTTCATGTGAGAGTGGAGAGGGTGGCGGTGATGGTGATGGTGTTGGTGACGAAGTTTAAATACATTTTAATTACCGATTAAGCGAGTGTGTAACTACGCTGACAGAATTTCCTCTTACCGGAGAAACGAGTTTAACAGATTTAAAGAGAAATGGATGATGTGTAGTTGTTGATCGTATGTTAAAATTCCTTTCCATTAGAGAATCCTATGAACTGTACATAGAAAGTGCGAAGTGTAAGTAACTTATTCGGTTATGATGATGATGATGATGATGATGATGATGATGATGATGATGACGGGCTGTATAAATAAAATGTTGTATTCGTAAAAATTTGAAACGTTTACACGCTGATCTCGCGCGATGCTGGGATGCAGTTTGTTGATCGCGGCGGCCCTAAATGTCGTAACCACTTGCGTTATAAGCGGATGACATAGAAGCAGTTTTTAATACATCTAGAGATTATTCCATTGTTACATTTTAACATGCTACGCTGTACGATGCTGTATAGGTCTCTTATTTATTTGCTAAGCTTTCGTTAGAATTATTTAAAAGCGTACTCGAAATAATTCTCACTCTCTTTTCGCGCTCGTGTTAGAAATTGTCGGAGCTCTGTGATAAATTTTTCGTCGTCGATGAACGTTAATTAAGGGAACTACCAAAAATATAATGTACAGTTATTCACGTTTCATTCGTTTCAACGTTTTTACATTATAAATATGTATGAATGAATGTATGTATGTATGTATGAATGTGTGTATGTATCTTGTCGTTTTAATTACCGCGGGCAATCTTTGTAATTAGTCTTAATTCGTAAAAATGACCCTCGCTATCGCAAAACAGGAAATCGCGTGCCTGATCCTAGGTCGTAAGTTCTGCAGGAGGGCATTTGAATCGCGCAAGCTGATCGTTTAACGACACTCGATCAAATCGTGAGTCAACGTGCGGTGCATAATTCTAGTATCCAGTAGTGCATTTAGTTGTAAATCGATCTTAAGTTGACTCTTAGAATATTATACAAGCTCTCACGAAACTCGTCGGATACTTTATATATTCACGTTCGCATAATAATCGTGGTTCGCATACTCGGGGACGTTCTTACGCTATCTTTTAGCAAATTTGCTCTTCTATAGAACGGATGTTCTGTTAGCTTTACACGCGCGCGAGATAAGTATGTGAATTTCGTACAATTAGGGGGTAGGTGAGTGTCACAGTAAAAAAAGAAACGATGACTAAGCCTTTCTCACAGTCACACCGACATGAAAACGACGTTGTTCGTCGAAGTTGAAGAGTATTAATGTATATCGATATGAAAAACGAGCGCTTATTAATTGCACTATCGAAAATCAAAACTAACTTGTAAAACTGTATATGTACTTGTCTTCTTCGTACGGGAAACGGTTGCGAACGGTTAGTTCGCCGACGAGAAGAAGAAGAAGAAGAAGAATAGGAACAGAACAGGATTTAAAAGAAACAAAACTGGTGCCAAATTTTTGTACTGAGTGAGAGGAAAAATTCCTGCGATGCACCGATCTCTTGATAAAGAGAAAAGATGCTTTTAACGACCTCGAATAAACTTACCAAGTACAATAGTCGTGTAGCATTTATTATCTAAGATTAAGACGTATAACGACAGAAATTCAAAATTGTCAAACTATTCGGTACAGTATCCCGCCGGGTGCTTAAAGAATCATGCGTAAACAGCGTCTGAGAACTATCGTCTTGTACCGTTGGCGATATTTACGAATGTACGACTGCTGTTCCCATCTTAATTTCCGCAGATACACGATTCATTGTTGTTCTTGTTGTTCTTGTTACTGGATGGCAGTTGAAATTTTCTACGCCCTACCACGCGCGCGTGACGAGGCGATATTCGACACACGTTTTTGTAACGTTGTCTGACGTCTACAAGAGCCTTGGCGGGGCAACAGCGAGGCAAACGAAACGCGCGCGATACATCGGGAATCGGGAATTTTCTTTGTAATCACTGTGTACGTTCTACATATATCGAAGCTGAACTGTATCGCGAGAGACTACTCCACAGAACATGTACACCACCCTTACGAAATGATTGCTGTTCAAATAAAATATCTAATTTACGATACAGAATGATACGATACGATACAATTAAACGTGTACAATTGTACTTACATTTAAATTTCTTTATTAAGGATACAGTCGACAGCCTGGACGAAGGAGCTGCAAACTTTGGCAGGCGGTGGTACGATCTTATTTTCGTCTCCGTGCCTGTATTTCCCGGTTTGTACCAGAACACCTCTGATACCCACGGCTTGCGCCCCAGCTATGTCATCGTTGACATCCTGATTCGATCGAAACGTCGGCACGTCGGCGATAATTATTGACAAAGACGATACCGAGAAGTAAGTTAAAAGTAAATCGATCTTACATCGCCGATCATCACTGTATCTTCCGGTGGCACGTCGAACAATGCAGCTTTGAAAAACTCCGCAGCTGGTTTGCCTACGACTTCGGCTTTGACGTTCGCTGAATACTCCAAGCCTGTGACGAACGCGCCGGGACCTAGAGCCAGACCATCGGACCTTTTAAAGTATCTTGCTTTGTGAATCGCGATCAGCGGCGCGCCATCCAGCACCAATCTGCAGCAATCAGATCATTTTTAAATACATTTTCTTTCAGCTGCCTGCCTGTCTGCCTGCCTGCCTGCCTACCCAACTATATTTAACAAATAGGATCGCTTTTACCTAAACGCTTTCGTCAATTCTTCGTAATTAAATTTATCCGGTGCCAGCCCAATTACAACAGCGTTCTTCTCGTGATCCGCGTTTACCAAGCCTTCGAAATCTTCGTCAGCAGCTGGATCGATTAATAACAATGGATTTAGTTTCCGTGAAACGATCAATTTTCTCGCCGCAGCCAACGAGCTGAAGATATCCTCCTTCTGAATATCAAAACCGAGGTTCGTCAAACGATCGTGGAGAAAACTTTTAGACTCCTTCGTTGTATTCGTAACGAATTTGAATGGGACGTTGCCATCTCGAAGCCTGTGTGTGTTACAATTAATTAACAATTATACGTTCCAATTGAATAAAACGCGGTCGCGTTGAATGGCGCAGTATCGAAGCAATGTAACGTGGGCACGACGCTCTCGCGATCGGTTCTTTGCACCGAAATAATTAAAGATACAACCTGTTTAAAGCGTCCACAGCACCGGGTATTGCTGTATTATCGATGTGCAGTGTTCCACTGAGATCTATCAGTACCATTCTCACTTGTTTCGCCATGATTTATTCCACACGTTTAACACGTTGCACGCTTCCCCTCCTCGGTCCATTCCGTCCATTCCTTCCATCACCACCGATTGCAGTACCCCACGCCCACACACGCGTACGCGCGCGCACACGCTGTACGTTCACACTCGTTCAACTTTCTATCGGTGATGAGACAGTGCGATTGGATGGGCGGCAGGCGGCACGAACGAGCCAACGGGGAGAAGAACAAAAACGCGATGATTATACGTATCGTCATTAAAATAATGAAGCGTATATTTACACTGATTTTTATACACTGTTATTAAAAAATACGTTATCGTGTAAAGAAAAAAATAACAGATCTACAGTTCGAATCGATCATCCGCACAATAGTAAATTCATGATTTCACTGTTTCAAGGAACAAAAAAATATTGTATACGAAACATTTTCCTTTCTAATTTACTCTCTCATCGAATTAGGAATTACTTAGGAAGCTGCTGCTGCTGCTGCTGCAGCTAAAGCGATCCTCCATCATTGTGATCATAGTGATTCGTACATTCTATCGTGTATACGTTCTCATACTCTCGGCAATCGTAATTAATTTTTGTCGGAGTGCGAACTGACTTCCTTGCATCTCTTCGTCGCTGCCTCGACCGCACCGATCAGAGCTGACCTCAGTCCGTGCCGCTCCAAATAATGGATCGCAGTTATGGTGCATCCTAATAAAAATGAACATGACGAACTTGAAAAATCGCATAGATAATTCGAACGATTCGATTCGGTGGTATATATACCTCCTGGCGAGGCCACGTCGTCTTTAAGCTGTCCTGGATGCATGTTTGTATCGCGAACCATGGTACCGGCTCCGAGGACAGTTTGTGCAGCCAGCTTGTAAGCAGTTGGCCTCATAAGGCCCATCTTTACAGCACCGTCAGCCAAAGCTTCTATCATCATGTACACCTAGCAGCAGCAGCAGCAGCAGCAGCAGCAGCAGCAGCAGCAGTAACAGCAAGATATTATTCATTTCAGTCGAGTCATCGAAAACTTATATATATAGTTTAAAACGTTATTTACGTATGCAGGCCCGGAAGCAGCCAAAGCCGTAACAGGATCGATCAAGTTCTCAGGAACTTCCTCGCACACGCCTACGGAGGAAAATAATTTTTCTGCTATCTCAGCTTCTTTGTCTCCGGCATGCTTTCCGCGAGTGTAGACCGTCGCACCGCAGCCTACGATGGCCGGAACGTTGGGCATCACCCTTATCACCGGCGTTCCCGCTGGCACGGCCTATCGATCGATATAAATAGAAACGTGATGCGCGTCGTACGATTCATAATAATCGAAGAAAACGGCTTACTTTTTCTATCGACGCCAGTGGAACTCCCATCGCTATTGAGAGTAAGAGTTTCGTGTAATTCTTCAATTCCGGGAGCACTTTCGGCATCACCTGTGGCTTCACCGACAGGATCAGAACGTCGCCGTAATTGATGACTGGCTCGTTCGAAAATACGGTGCTCGAGCCGATTTCCTGCGTTGGTTAACGATGTGATCAACGACAATAACGACGACAACAACAACAACAACAACAACAGCAACACGATTCGAAATCGAAGAAAGCGAGATAAAAACTGGACGTGGAAACTTTCCTAAGCGCGATAGCGATCGATCAAGTATAACAACTGGTCGAACGTTTTTGCAATTAGTTCCAATCTGATATAATTCTTCTGAAAACCGAGTTCCGATACAGTATCTGCAAATTCTAGATGGACGTCTCATCGACGTGAAACAGCTACCGCGACGTTGCTGGAAACTCGATAAGTACATCGACACGACAAATAATTCATGTAATCGTTGCTCGCGCGTCGAGGGTATCGCAAACGAGTTTACAACACTCTTATCTGTTTGCCGAGCAACCGTTCTTTGTTTTTCTGCTTCTTTTTGTTTTGTTCTTTTTTTGTTTTTCTTTTAACAAAGAACGATAACGAACTCGCACTCGAACGTACGCGAGTGATCTACTATCTTTTTTGTCGCGTCTATAATCTCGCAACGTATCGCGAATCAGATTTATCTTGATAAAAAATGGTTATCGTTTTCACCTGAAACGCATCTATGCTGCCCGTGTCGTTCGGTAGACAACTGGCCAACATCATCTCCCCCTTGCTCAGCCCTAGAAAAATCGGATTCTAATAAATCGCGCTCATCTTCGTGAACGTCCACGCGGCGCGACGACAGTTCCGTCGTTCTTCTTACCAGCTCGAATGAAGCCCTTGGCCAGAGCCTGGGCCATTTTGCCGCCTCCTATGAACCCGATCTTCAACATTTTCGTGTCGACGTTCGAGGCGATTCTCTTCCTCTTCTCTTCACCGTCGCCGAGAAGTTGATCGCTTACTGTGAAAAGAGAGGAAGAAAAAAAAGAAATTACATATAATTCGATCCGTGTTTGTCATTGTTCACTTCGTATTACACCACGATCAGATCAGAACGGACTTGGATGAAATTTGCAAACGAAGAATCAAGCGGCAAATACAGAATAAGAGGCCAAAGTCACTAATTCGCGCCGCAACACGCGCGCACTACTGCTGTCCAGCGTATTACATTTACAATTAAACGTTGCGTTTCTGGCTCGCTGTGCTTAATCTCCGTGGTCCCCGGAGATGATAGTTTTCTTCTTTTTTATGTAATCGGAGATAAGTTCATTACGCGCTTGCGATGAATGCAGCGCGACGTAATAAACGTCTCTACAATTTCAAACATTAATTATAGAACGCCGTTTTATCGAAGACTTTTACGATCGCCATAATTCGCGGTTTCGAGTTTTCTATAAATCATTCGTCCAATAAATGAGCTACCACGCGAGTTGCACATAATTGACCTTCAAAAGGCTTGCGGAGGAACTTGAGTAAAAAAAAAGAGGGGGCGGAGAGAGGAGTTCGACGAGTATGTATGATTATTATGCTGATACTGTCAGCGCGCGATATGTAACATGAAATAATATACATATATATATTATGTATGTATAGGAGAGCGCGTACCGGACACTGTAAACAGAAGTAATCCCGTATCTTTTAATATTCATTTTATTACAAGTTTTATTTTTATTGTATGACATGCACACACACATACACACTCGTCTTCGTTCTAGTTGGTCACGTGCAGGTGCACATCGTCGTCGGCGATTGATTGAACGAAACGTCACGTTCCGCCGCGTTATCGCACGGATCGTTCGATCGTTCGATCACAATCACGGCAATCACGATTGCGAGATGAAAACATTCGGATTAAGTATTCGCGCGCGGTTTACTCACCATTCCTCGCGTTTAACCGTCGACGAATCCGTCGGCCTAATCGCAAAAATTCCATGGTCTTCAGTCCCACAGTCATTTCTCTCAGCTCTTTTCTTACAGCGGCGGCGGCTTCGTACGAGATTGTTTATCGATCAACTAGTAATTGTTGTGATCACGTGTATGGCGCCACGATAAGCTGCAAGCAAACAAGATCGCATCATAAACGTTTCAATTCGTACTTGCGAGAGATACCGAAAGCATATTTTATCAACATGTATATGTAAAATGACGAGCATCGTTGTTCCATAGAGATTTGGAGATTTCTTAACGACCATGTTGCAGATTCGAATAGAATACGAAAGTAGGAGCAATTATAAGTGGGTGGGTGTAATGAGTATTCCAATTTCTACTCACTGGCTCAATTTTCTGAATTCTGTAATTGTAATGGTAGAACTGTAGTATTCAAATTACATACCATTTGAAGAAATTAGGTATACTTAAAAGCTTGTTTGAACGTAAATACATAGACTGTGACCGTTTACATATACTGCGGCAGGCTGCTCCTGTGATGGACGGTGTGTATGTACGTACCGGCCGATGCAATAACCCTGTGTGTGTGTGTGTTCGATCGGTACTCGTAGTAGTAGATGATGAAAAAGTTTCGTGTGTCGAAATAAGTTTAATAGCACACTCATCTCTACCTCCACACCGCTGCTGCTTATATATCACCGCGTACGGCGTACGAAGTTGAAATTTGACTGACAATTGCCGCGTTCATCGGAGATCAGACACGGAAAACTACCACCTATTCGATTGTGTGTGACCAATCGCAATCCAAATACATATAATCGTGTCGCCCCCTTATCTGATGATATCTTTTACAGGGTCTATAAGGCGTTTCAATCTCGAATTGTCTAGAACCACGCGATACTGCGCGTTCAATTTCTCATCAACACACACACACACACACACACCTGTCAGCAGTTCATAGTCAGAGTCAGTCGTTTTATACGATATGAATCAACAAAATTCATCGAACGCTTTACCTGCTGATGGACGACGATGACCTCCGATGTATCTCATCAGCAGATATGTAACATAGAGATGTAAATTAACGATGTATTTTATAGACTTCGATTCGCAATAATTGATGCTCGAGAGAGAATGAAATCTAATGAACGAGCAGAACATCCTAGACGTGTTATCGATGTCTAAAACACAGAATAATAATTGTTAATAACAGAGAGAAACTCTCTGTTAATAATATGCACAGGTATATACGCGAAAAATGAATTCCGCGCAAGTAAGTATCTTTTTTCACAAATTACTTTAATCAGTGGCAGCGTTACCAGATCGAAGGATTTCTCCTCTTCCCGTGCTGTCCCCACTATTATTTCTTCCTATTTACGTTATCCATGGACATGCGCGTCATGTTACAAAATTGAATTAGGTGCACGTCCATGGGTAACGTAAGTGGGGAGAAACTACAGTAGTGAGGGACGGCACCGGAAGAGGAGAAATCCCTGGAAATCCCTCGATCTGGTAACGCTGATCAGTGGCCTCTAGATGCCGCTGCTACAAATACAATTTTCCAACTTGTTGTTGAATTGCTGAAAGAGACAGTCTGTGACAAGCGCTCGAAGAATTCGTATACGCGTACGTCTTGTTCTTGTCGTTTCCGAACGAAAAACCGATATATTTATCTCGGTTTGAAACGAGATTAGCAAAATCCTCTGTTTCGCGTTATTAAATTGAAAAGTGAATCGTAGTAGTAAACGCAGCAGCAGCAGCAGCAGCAGCAGCAGCAGAATGGCTCCGCAATTAAGCAAATTCATCGACGCCAGCTGTAAAGAATTTTCTCACCCTTGGGTCGACTCTTGTACACGTGCAACGACTGGCCTCGGTCTTAACACGCTTCAAGAATCGCTGAGGATTTACTCCACGGTCTACATAGTACGCGCGTTATCATCAGTTAACAATAATTTTGTCTCATCACGCGTTTTGCCTCACGTTCCTATGCAATACCATTCGCGCGGTTTTATCCACGTGCGAACGCTGATAGAAAAAGCTCGCGAGTATCGAAAAACTCGAATAAAACTTTTACTATGCAATATTATTTTACTTCACGCTTGAAAGTCAGCACGGCAATGTTACTCGAACAATTTTCCGGTTTACTGGATGAATACGGATCGCGTCCTCGTGATCGTTTTTTCGTGTCACTGCTCGCTTTACTGTTGAATGCTTATTTATTCGTTTCAAACACGTGCCGACCAATGTTCACCGAAAGGAAAAAGAGAGTAACGAGTCGTACGACAGAGACGTCGTGTAATTTTGTCACATGATTCGGAATTCGAAAGTAAAAACGAGTTATGTCACTCGAGTGGTGCGACTGTAATTTAAATACCGTTTTAGGTCGCATTTTTAATGAGAGGCAAGGTGCCGTCTAAAGGTGACGTTAAAAAAACCGTGCTCGGTATTTTACAATCGACTGCCTTTCTTTCTTGGAACGGTTTTGCCTATTCCTTCTTCGTCTGTTTTCTAAGGTGCGTGTGCATCGCCGTTCGTATGTAATACCACCACCGAGAACGTGTAATGTCCTTCTCTATTTTGTATGTACGTGGATCCGAACACTTACTTCGTACCCACTGTTCACCTGAGAATTGTGCGTTTCAGGCGAGTGCTCGGACATTTCAATATCCTGACTGTGTCGTTCTTTCCCGCTTTTCTGGCCAGTTTTACAGCTATTCTCATCGAAAGGCCTTCTCGACGTACTCTGTTATCTTTATACGTATCCAATATCGTGAGTAGACGATCAATACCGTTACAGTTACTTATATATTCCGTTCCGCGATTACTATAAAAAACACATGTATGTGCGCGTGTATATGTGTCTGTATAAATGATTTGTTAGGCATCAGAGACATTGTTTAGAATGGGAGTCTCGAGGGGGTATTGGCATCCAGTCCCATTTGCTGAAACATGTATTTTTGCTATAAGCATGGCAGCGTTGCTTTACTATTATCGTTCCAAAACGAGCAAGTCAGATCCGGTATACAAGATACTCAGGTATGCGTGTACGTACTATGTTCTCTGTGTGTCCACGTGAATTCCAATTAATTTCAAGTCGAACGATTATACGATTTTGTTAGACTCGTCGTTGGAAAGTATGAAGATGCTGAATATCTTGAGAATCCGAGCTGTGAGATACAGGATTCAAGCGAAACGGTGAATAGGTGCAGGAATGATTCGGTAGTAAACTCTCCAGCGAGAAAGGATATAAACATATTTATGAAATCTCTGGAAGCGTACGGAAATCTGTTGGCCAGATTAAAAGTTAAGAGTAAACGGAGTTGTTGTCCACATCCTTTCAGCTGCATTCATTACATATTGAAGGTATGCGGCGGCGAATCAACGTGATATAAATGTAGAATTTCCAAGTATTTACGCTGATTTTCGCTTCACAGGGAGGTGTGCAGGTATTCGGCTATGCCTTCGGTGGTCAATTAGTTGTTAATCTAGTCTTCGGTGTTGCGAAATTAATTAAAAAGCCAACGCTGTTGAAGTCAATGATCGTGAAGAAAGGGAATCTGTATCTGCCGATATTTATAGGTGGTTTCGCAGCGCTTTACAGAGTAGGTATTACAATAAACTTTCTATCGAATCGTTGTACCATCATGTGTACGTGTAGTATCTTTGTTTACGTGAACGACGAATTACTCGTATCGTATCCCCGTAGCTCGTGTCCTGTTCGTTGAGGAGGACGATCCAAAAAGATTCTCCTTACTTTGCGTTTCCCGCTGCACTTATCGGTGGTCTGACGTTCACGACCTACAAAAGTAACACGATAAGTTTGTACTTCATGTGGAAAGCTTTGCAGGCATGTGTATTCGGCTCGATGACGGATCGTTGGATGAAGATAAAAAAAAATTTTTAATTGCTCCGTCGTTATATTTTTTTCAGTTACTGTGGTACGATCTCGCGGAGAAAGGGATAGTGCCTGAAGTGAAATGGTTCGCAATCTTTCTATATTGTTTCAATACAGCTGTAGTCTTCCACGCTGCGATCGTCGAGCCACAAAACCTGAGGTCTTCCTACTGGAAATTTTTACACAACGTATCGGGTGGAAGGTACCTTAACAACGTGAACAGACTTGACGTGACTCGGTCGTTCTTCACTGAATACAATATTTTCTGTGTGTGTTTCTATGTGTGAAATTTCAGAATAGCGGCAATGTCACGAACACCGATAGACAAGTTCGGATTGAACACGTCTAAACATCTCGCAGACGTGCTTAAAGCAACCAACACCACGGACAAAATGATTTTCCATTTTTAGTTTCGTCGACGACGAAACTCTTCCGATAGAGAAGATAACCTTTAGTTGTGCCGATAGCCGGCGGTGATGGAATGTTACGGAGAATGGAGAAACGTGTAAATGAAGGGGTATTAGTAAAAAATAAAGGGTGATGGGCTTGAACAAACCATGCACGTACCACGTACGGAGGAACAAGTGAGAGGAAGTCTGTATGCGCCGTTCGAACCCAACCGGATAAGCCGGATTAATCGAAGATTCCGAATGGAGAGTTGACAACCGAGCGAGTGCACTCGACGACTGTACGACGAATTGTGTGAATTACGCGGCGGCGGCGCGATGATACTCCGTGTACATATATGTCTGTATAAAAATTGGTATATATTTTTGTTAAAACTGAAGAGACTAGTGATTCGATTCGAATTCGTTGAAGATTCAGCATGGATCGTTACACGATTTGTGTATGATAATATGAATATTCAACTATTCGTACTGTACTCGATGATTTTGTCTAACGTGGAACACAATCCCCAGTGGGAAACAAGGTTTTGGACGATTAAAATGTAGATAATGTATAAAAAGATATTTAATCAAAATCATCGCTTTAGAGAACGTTGTAACAATGATGTTTCACGTCGAAGATGTTTCAATTCGATAGATTTTTAAAATTGATCAATAATAATAATTATTAAAAAGTTCCATACCTTTTGTCAAACGGAGACGTACACGGAAACGATAAAGACGAAACGACGAAATTTACGAACGAACGGACAGATTACTTTTATACGACGTGCTATCCTCGTTTCTTAGCAGCAGCAGCAGCAGCAGCAGCAGTCTTTATAGCTTTATTTATAACTACGTTTGCGGCGTTCCTCCGTTCCTGCCTCCTGTTCAACCGTTTCTTTTTCCTCAATACGTTGTCCCAATTAATTTGGCTCTGCATTCTCAAGTCGTTTCTATCTATGATTCCAGGCGTGATTTCAGATTGGCGTGATGAAGTACGAGTGTCACGCTCTTCTACTATCGTTTCTATTGGATTTATGAACTTCATTGAATCTTGCCAGGGAAGCAAACCGATCGGACACTCTGACCAATTATGCGTAGCTAAAACGTGAAGCGAAAGAAATCTTAAACAATTCCCACACACACTGTGTTTCCATTCTACTTACCACGACCATCAGCATCACCAGCGGTTTCGGCGAGTTTCCAATAATCATTTCGCACCGTTGTTTCATCATCAGCCACAGGACCACACCACGCTACGTCGTCATCGTGTTCTAATTCATTGCCCTCTCGTTCATTCTCTATGCTACGGAGATCTTTGAGCGTAAAAATTTTCTTGTTTACGCAGCAACTCGAAGGCGAGGTCGTATAAATATTCACTAGATCCAAAAGCAATCGTTTGTCATCATCGCCTATTTTCGGACTCGCTAATTCTAAGATAGGAACGATGAATTTGACTGAGAATTCGTTTACGTTTAACAGTAGGTTCGAAACGAATTTTTTATCGGTGAAACACGACAACACCGTATCCGACAAGTTCAACCAGAGGACACGTCTTAAACGTGGATAGGCACGATCCGTTTCCTCTTTCACTCTATTCTCAAAAGCTCTTGACGACAGATTCTTTTCTAATCGATATTCAAACACTCGCGATATCCTGTGAGCAATGTCTAATTTGAGAAAACTATACGCCAGAGTGCTTGTCCACAGAGAAGCTAATAATCTCCTCTCTCTATTCGCCTGTTCGTCATTAACCAATTCGATTAATTTCACGATCAGACTTTCCATACAATCTTTCTCGTACAACAAAAATATGATATCTTTCCAAAACGTGACCATGTCCAATGGCAAAATGTCGTTGCTCAGTTCATCGTTGTCCTCGCGGTCCTCTTGAGCTTGAAAAATCGACAGTACATCCTTGTTCGTTGGTAGAAAAGCTTCTGACGCGAGAAGATTCGTGCAAACTGCATCGTTCCTGTTGGCAATTGATTTTCTATTGAGATATCTGAATATTTCAGACACGAGGACGATCTTTGCAGTCTTCAACGTGTATTTCTGATTCTGAACACGATGATCTTTTCCAACATCGTCGCTAGCAGCAGTCTCTATGTAATCATGTCTGTCGCTCAGTTCTATATCATCATCCTCGTCGTCGTCGTCGTCGTCGTCGTCGTTACCATCGTTTTTACTTACTGACAAAGACATTGCATGTGAACGGAGATCTAGCAGTGTCTCCTGCAATCGAGGATCAGGCACGCTGGACACTAAATTATAACCGGCATGAATGTGTAAGCTGACAGACGTCCAGAGCTCGATCAAGTCACCGATATCCTGCTGCACTTGTTCGACCTCGGTGGATTCGTCCACGGTGGCGGTAGCGGCGACAGAGGCCAAACGTTCCTCCAGTCTCTTAGCCTCGGGTGCCCAGTATTCCTCGTGCAACCAGGCGAGCAAAATGTTCACAGCTATTCGTAGAACACCGATGTTGGGTAATTCATAACCGTGAGCAGTGTCATGTCGCAGATTTACGATCCACTCTGGAATATTGATCCGTTTCGCTATCTGAAACAAAGACGTCTGCTTCGTGTGGCCAATGTTCGATATGTGATTCAAAAGCCTCATGATCGTGGCCGAGTACATCAGGCACAAATCTGTCTCATAATTAACCGGCAAATGGCCGTCGTCGATCTTCCGCGTCCATTCGCGATCTCTCACGCAGATTCGGAGGATGGAGAGAGTGCAATCGATCCCCACTGGCAGCTTCGGTATCCTGTTATTTCACGGTTACAATCGGAAAGGTTGTCGAATTCGTTTCGCAATTATTTATTAAAAATAATTTACCTTGCCTTCCATGCAAGCATCATCTCGTATCCTTTGTCCTGCTGGTTCACATCGTCTGAATAAATTTGCTCGTACACTCGATGCCATTCTGCGCTGCGATAAAACGTTTTTATCAGTCGGCAAACATTGTATACAAATGAAGAGAACGCTCGAATATTAAAATACTCACAGAGAAAACCATGGCACTTGTCTCAGACCCTCTTGCTGCCTCGTGGAAAGCGCCATACTTTTACCAGAGACGAACGAGCTTCTTTCACGTCCGATGTAAATTATTAGTGGTAGGACTGGTAGGGATGACTCGATTCTGATTCGCTGTATACTATCTCAAATGATTTTGGGGTCGCTCGTGGTGCCATCTAGCGTAAACGGCTGGAAACATACACTTTGTATTAGGCAAATATAAAGTGATAGGAGGTTCCACTAACTCCTGGTGTGACGTCAGCAGCAGCGCATACGCCCTTTGAACAACCAATCACGGACGCTTCTATTCGTTGGCCATTTTGGATTTCTAACCAATCACAGAATATAATCACGGACGCTTCTATTCATTGGCCATTTTGGATTTCTAACCAATCAGAATATAATCACGGACGCTTCCCTTCGTTGGCCATTTTGGATTTCTAACCAATCACGCTTCTCATATTAGGAGAATATGAATCAAAGGAGGTAGCACTAACTCCTGTTGCTGACGTCACACGAGGAGTTAGTGGAACCTCCTATCACTTTATATTTGCCTAATACAAAGTGTATATTTTCAGCCGATTACGCTAGATGGCGTTAGTATAATTAGAAAATACTTCAACAACTCTTCTCTAAAAATATTTGATTATACCCTTTTTGATATACCGTTTTTGAACGCGTTCGCCATTATTCTTGGTTGTTTTGACGAAACATGATACATATACATACGTCGTAGAATTTCTCGGTCAACAACAGTCATCGGTATCACGTCGTCACACAGTTCACAGTCACTATAATTTTCTTCGACGAGTATTGCTGTGCTCTTACTGATTATAGGTTATAGCAGGTTACAGGTATATACACACCACTGTGCATAGTGCCGCCGTGGTATTCATCAGATCACTATCATCGCTGTTACATCGGCGTTGAATCATTAGGCACAGTGCAATGTTCCACCAGTGGTTTAAATATCGTGCCGACGACCATCTGTTTGGATTGTAGTACTTAGGCTCGTACTACGAGCCTCGTAGTAGCGCAGAATGGCCGAGGCCGAGCAGAGGAACAAAGAGAACTGCATTGTCGTCGGGTCGAAGGAAACGATGCAAGTGAAGCAAGAAAAGCGCGAGAACACGTTGACGAATGGCGGCGGAAAAGGATCTGGCGATGACGCGGACAGCCTCGAAGAATTGCCCCTTGATATCGGCGAACACTACCTCGTACGAAGATCCGATGACTCTTGGCGTGAGTGTAGTTTCTTTTTCGTTAATAAAAACCGCAGGCATTTAATGAAGTAGCCTTGCACACTTCGTGCGTGCGTGCGTGCGAGCGATTGTGTCAAATTGACAAATACAATCTACCGTCTTACTCTTGCCGGCTCCGGTGTGGCTGGGTTTCGGTTTTCAGGAATGCTCTTCTATACTGTGTTGCTACTATTTCGATTATCTCTTATGTTTTTAAATGTAAATCGTTACATGGCCCTCCTCGTATTCGACGTACGTGTATTTCCCAACGTATTTTCTGACTCGTTACATATGAGATGTGGAAGTCTGTGTCATCGATCCATTGATCATAAATACTGTACGTCTGAACATTTTCCAGATCCAGCGGAGATCATCCAAACTCGATACAACGAGAGCGAAAGTCATTACGAATACTACGTACATTACGAAGGGCACAACAGGCGATTGGACGAATGGGTACCAAGGGATAGAATCATGTCCAGCAGATTTGATATGAGCGACAGGAGTTGGAAGAGTGGAGACAGAAACTCTGGCACCGATTTGTTGGCAGATTCCTCGGATCGTAAAATTACGAGGAACCAAAAGAGGAGGCATGACGAAATCAATCACGTTCAGAAGGTAAGTAGATAAAATTATGTCTGTTAAAAAAAGAAAGTTTGATTTCGGTTTCGTGTAACGTGTGTAATCGACGTTAGTCACGACCGCCTATAGGTCTACGGTAGTAGTCACTTTGTAACCGTTTCTTGCCGGACACACTCCTGTTAATTGGAATAATTGTAGACGTACGCAGAGATGGATCCCACGACTGCGGCGTTGGAAAAAGAACACGAAGCAATCACAAAAGTGAAATACATCGATAAGATTCAGATCGGTAAGCATCTTAATTTTTCTCATTGTTGTTCGTCGATGTTCAATACGCGCGCGCGCGCGCGCGCGTATGTGTGTGCGCGTGAGAAGGTCTCATTATTTTCAAAAGTTCACTTCCAGGAAAGTATGAGATCGACACTTGGTACTTCAGCCCGTATCCAGAGGAGTATGGCAAGCAGCCGAAGCTGTGGATTTGCGAGTACTGCCTCAAGTACATGCGGCTCGAAAAAACTTACAGATATCACATGGTAAATATATGGTATATCTCACCAGACCTTTCCATTCTCTAATTAGTCGTTGTTGTAACTTAAATAATGTGTCAAAAATGAGATTGAGAACGAGAGTTTGTCGCAGAGTGAATGCACGCACAGGCAGCCGGTTGGCAAGGAGATCTATCGCAAAGGCACGTTGAGCATTTGGGAAGTGGACGGAAAGGAGTATAAAATTTATTGCCAGAACCTGTGCTTGCTCGCGAAACTTTTCCTGGATCACAAAACCCTCTACTTCGACGTAGAGCCGTTTCTATTTTACATCTTGTGCGAAGTCGACAAGCACGGAGCTCACCTGGTCGGCTACTTCTCCAAGGTACCACTTGCACGTCGTGTCTCGTTCATTCATGATCAGCAGCAGCTTAGCGCTTTAGACCAGAATCAGAATAATAATAGAACACACGAACGATTCGATCTTTAGGAGAAAGAATCACCCGATGGGAACAACGTCGCTTGCATTTTAACTCTGCCACCGTTTCAAAGGCAAGGATATGGAAAACTGTTGATAGCTTTCAGTTATGAATTAAGTAGGATAGAGCAAACCGTTGGCAGTCCAGAGAAACCGTTGAGTGACTTGGGAAAGTTATCGTACAGGAGTTATTGGAGCTGGATTCTTTTAGAAATTCTCAGGGACTTCCGAGGCACTCTCAGCATTAAAGATTTAAGGTACAATCTTCAGACGATAATATAATCAGACCGCGGATTTTATATGCATTCGTGCATAAAAAAGAAAACAAAAATGAAATAGGGGCGAGAGGTGGAGGATAAAAAATGATTTTTCCTTCGTACGATTTTACAGTCAAATGACGAGTATCTCGCAGACGGATATCATATCCACGCTGCAGAGTATGAACATGGTTAAATACTGGAAAGGACAGCACGTGATCTGCGTGACACCGAAACTGGTCGAAGAGCACATCAAGAGTAGTCAGTACAAGAGGCCAAGGTTAACGGTGGACAGCAGTGCTCTTAGGTGGGGAGCTCCACCTCGGAAGAACGTGAAACCTGGCAAGAAGTAGCGGCGGGAACAAAAATCCAGCTTCCAATCTCGGTTCTCGATCCGTCGATACCGTGACATCATCACACTAATCATTTGGCAAACGATGATAGTTTCAAACGACGACGACGACGAGTTTGTCAAGTCGTAGCGAACCATCGAACACCACGTGCACACCACGACACAGCATATACGAGCAGATAATAATGTTGTATACGTGTGAATCGAAAAGCAGCAGCTTTGTAGTAGAGCAAGGGAAAGGCATAATATCCTTTACCCCGTACTACCAGCAGCAGCAGCAGCAGCAGCAGCAGCAGCAGCAGCAGCAGCAGCAGAAGAAAGGAAGTAACAGTAGAAAATAATCTGACGAGAATAACTGAAGATTTACGATTAATTACAAGTATAACTGCGTATATATTCGGTTCTTCTCTCACCGAACACAATATCCTTCCGGTTCAGGTTTCCTTCTACAATTTCGCCACGGAGGATTTATGCATCTCTCTGGCTAGTTTAACCGCGTATTTGGAAGTCCCTGGTGCGGTGCACACTCCGTATCCACCGTGGCCATAATTATGAACCAACTGTAACGTAATGACGAATGAGGTGGTGTGCTGTTCACATCACAGTGTTAAGTAATATACCACACGTGGACCGTCTTTGATTGGAACTAACGATTGCTTTGGAAGATCCATTGAAGATCCATTCGGCTTCCACTCGGACGTTTCTCTCCCTGTGCGGTCTCAATCCAACCAATTCTTGCACGACTTCACCTTTCCCGATGACACCCGGTAACAGACCTCTGCACCTCTCACTAATCGCCGCAGACTCGTGAGGGCAAACTTTTGTATTCTCGCAATCGAAATTTCTGGAGCCACCAAGAGTGACCATACCATTGAAGCCTGGTATAATGTAAGTATCCAATTCTCCGTAAAAAAACGTTTTTACCCACGGCGCTTTCACCTAAATAGTTGATAAATAAAATTTCAACTCGATTTAACTTGCTAGTTCGGCTATATACTATACGCAATAAAATATGTTACCATTTCAAATAGGACATAAGTCGTACACGTGTACATACATACATACATACATACCTTGAGCACTTGGCCTCGCATAGCAACGAGATATTTATCATTGCACAAGGAGCGTGCACCGAGACCTGTGCAGTTCATAATCAAATCCCAATGGGACGCGAGTTCTTTCAGTGAATCTATTTTCATCGTCTTCAGTTTCACCCCATTTTCGTTCAATCTGTATGTGGGTACGTGTGTGAAATTGATGAGTGGAAATTTTGCAGATATCAGTAAAACATGTTTTTACCGCAGATAAAGATACAAGATTATATTATGACATTACTTCTCACGTGCCCATGGTAGATGCAAATTACATTCGGTGATCAGAGTCCTAAAGAATGATCCGTATTTCCAATTACCCTCTACTAATCGAAACTCTTCGTCTTTGACTCTTCTGTATATCGGTACCAAGTTCTCCATCCAACGATTCTATTTTAAACGAAACAGACAAATCATATTTATTACAAATGGATAACTGCTGCTGCTGCTGCTGCTGCGATGGTCTACGAGTCGAAATTCTAAACGGATAAGACGACGACGAACTTTGACAGTGTCTGGAGAGGAATTGGCAAACAAATAGCCCGAAATGCTTGTTACACCAGCAATGGAAGCATCTACATATTTCCGGATATCATCGTAATATTCGTACGAATCTCGAATCCATTCCCTGCGAACATTCATCAAAATATACTTTCCAATCATCAATAAAAAGATCAGAATTTAGATAAGTATTGTGTCGAGTGATAACTCAGAGAACCTTGTCACTTGCTCCGTTGGCCCGGAATAAGACGAACCGATTCTAAACAAGCCAGCAGCCACGTGACTAACCGTATCATCAAAATCAGACGCAAAAATAGTCAACTCGACGTTACGCAATTCATTTTTTAATTGCAGGGCAGTAGTCAAACCAATTATTCCACCGCCGACTACAGCTACTTTCATCTTCGATTTCTGTTCGCTCTGCGTTCTGCCGAAAGATTCCAAAGACGACTGCAGCTGCAGTTAGCAGCTGCAGCAGGAGCAGGGCGGAGAGGAACGGATGTACTCTGACACTCTGACGCGGCGGCGGGACATAATAAATTCTTATCACAGTTCTTCTTCGTTTTGCATCGTGTGACTGTGTGGATAAACTCGTTTCGCAATTGATCAGACATGGTAGCGTTGTTATTAAAAGAATTACATTTATTTCATATAAATAGATAATTTTCTAAACGTCCCTTCATGGAAGTTTAACCGCGGAAGTAAATCTTCGCCTCGAAAGGAAAAAAGTAACAGTACGTTTAATGTAATTACAGTCTTGTACATACGCATGTTAATCATCGAGCGGCGTATGTATGTACAGACGACGAACATTGGAAGTTTTCTAAGGCTCATCTTCTTTTTGTCTATGTCAATCATTTAGAAATTTATCTAAAACCTACCTATAATTATGTACAAATATTTCCAAGTGCAAATAAAATCGCGAACAATTAGAGATAGAGAGAGATATATATTGGAAATTGTAGATCTCGTCGTCCTCTACAAGAAAGGTCCTATGCAATTTTCTCGTAGAACCAACGGTTTAGAAGTTATTGGCAAAAAACGAAAATTTCGAGAAATCTGAAGGGGTACCCCTTGGAAAAATCTCGGAAAAATCGAAAATTTTTTTGTTGTTGTTTATTATTAGGAATGTTCTTCCGACGTCTGATTTCTTTTTAAAAAATGCGTTTCTAAAGCGCATAAACTTTTGGGATTGACTTTATAGCCAATACATCCTTAAATCGAATAATTATTGAACTACAAAGGTAAAATATACAATGATAAATTCACCTCTCTTACAGTTACTTCACGATCGTCATATATTCTCATGCACGCGCACACACATACACAGAGTTGAATGCTCGTACGATACACCGTGTTGTTATCGAGCATTATCCCGTTGTGCCTCTTCCTCATATCGAAAAATATAATATAAACATAACACGAATTCGTCGAGACGATGTAACTTTCTATTTGTGATCTTCAATGAGTCTATTTACAAAAACTATTATTTTCAAATCAGAACATTGTCACTAACGACCACAATAATTCTCTGATCATTCCCTGGTGATTGATTTTCAGATATTTCCATTGTTTTCTTCACACACAAGGAGATTCGATCGATTAAAGTGTCCTGGAGTCGATCTCCTGTCTCGCACAACTCTCTATCCTAACGTTTAAGATTGCAGGATCATACCAGGCTTCAGTCGTCTACCTTTCTCGTCTTCACCACTTGAACCATGCCTCACGCCTTCGTACAAGGTTGTATCGTGTAGTTCAGAGGAGGAGGAGGTACTAAAAGGGGCAACGGAGTTGGCGGCGGTGGCGGCGTGACAGCTTGAACCGTGCTGGTAGAAACCGTAGGAGCCGTCGCCGTTTGAGCTTCGTTGGTACGACTGTTCGCGTTGTAAGCTGAGAGATAACTCGGCCAAAGGTGCGGCGCCGGGGGAGATCCTGGCGGTGCCGGAGGCGGCGAACGGTCGTCCAGTTCATCGGAATCGTCCATCATCATTGCCGTTAACGGTGTGACACGCGGCGGTTTCTTCAGTTTTATTATCTTCACCTACACACACACACACACAAACAGACACGCACAGAGAAATTATTTTAATAAAAATTGCTAAAATCGTCGGATTTACCGAGATGTGAGAAACGAACGAACGAACCTTCACTTTCTTCTTCGTCTTCGGTGGCCGTGCCCTCTTCTCTTGCTTTCTGCTACTCTTCCTCGAACTCGATCCTCTTCCTCGGACATCCGCGCAGCGCGGAGTAGCCAAAGTAGGAGGCGGCGGCGGCGAAGGCATGTCTCCCTCGCCACCGCTCGGACTGGTGCCCTCGCCAGGTTTAATCCCATCCGCGAATTTTACGGATTTCTTACTCTTCTGTTTCCGTTTACTTCTCGATCTCGATCTCCTCTTCGATTTCCCCGATTTATTTTCAATGAGTTCATCTTCGTTCAATTCGTCGTCATCCTCTTTGTCCGTATTGTCTCCGCTGTTATCGCGCTCAGGACTGGACGACGACGACAACAACAAGTCGTCAAGGTGTCCACCATTAGGAACCGCCGCCGCCGCAGCCGCCGCCGCCGCCGCCGACGACGACGACGATGACGACGCTCTCCTGTGAAGGAAAGTACGGAATCTATATTAAATTGAATGCAGAGTGTTCACGAAAGAAAGGAAACATGTAGAGTAACGATGATTACAGGTGTCAGTGGATTAGGCCAGTAAAAATGAATGCTTGAAAGTATTTTACCTGAAGCCTGACGCGACGAGAATTCCCTTCAAAGGCGGCAGTGGTAATTCCAGCCACTCTTTGGACTCCGTTTCAATCTGTACTTTACCAGCAACAGCCGTCGCCACCGCTGACGCTGCTGCCGCCGCTGCCGCCTCCTCGGTCGTCATTGTAATCGCAGCGATCTCATCTTCGATATCGTTCTTCACTTTATTAGTTTTGAATTTCTCTTCAACCTCCTCTTCATCGTCCTCATCCTCTTCCGGTTGTTCCTCTTCGTCCTCCACCACCTCGTCGTCTTCGGCCTCGGGCTCTTCCTCTTCTTCATCGTCTTCATCCTCTTCGACGGGCACCACCACTTCCTCTTCCTCGTCTTCTTCTTCTGCATCCTCCTCGTCCTCTTCTTATTCTTTATACTCCTCCTCCTCCTCCTCCTCCTGTTTTTCAGGGATAACACTAGAAGTCTGCTGCTGCTGCTGCTGCTGCTGTTCTTCCGTCGCCGCCGATTCAGTATGCTCTTCGTTCTCTCGTAGAGCTTTCAACACAGACGGATCCAAAGCCGAACTCTTCCGTTGGCTCTCCGCTTGACGCAGATTGCTCTTCTCCAGTAACCGGAGAGCCCGACGATTAATTCTTTCGATTCGCCTACGTTCCTTCTCCTTCCTTTTAATCTCGCGCAATCGTCTACGTTCCTCCTGCTCTTTTCTCCGCATCTCGAGAATCGCTTCGTAATTATAGACTGGCTGTACCGGCTGCACTTCTATAACAAAGTATAAACGCGTTCGCATAAAATACGCGGTTGAATTCGATTGCGCGCAAACAAGAGTACAGAAACTGTTACTTACTAGGCGCTGCGACTTCCGTCCTCGGATAAGTTTGGCCCACAGCTGATAGTACCGCCGCCGCCGCCGCTGAGGTGGGGCCAGGTACAGGTACAGGAACAGGAACAGGAATAGGAACCGACAAAGGCATCGGAGAGAGAGAACAGGAACCGGCGGGGGTCGTCGAGGACAACGACGACGACGACGATGGTATAGTTGGCACGACGGCGGGCATGGGTACGGGTGGTACTGGAACGGGCACGGACAGAGGAACATGAGATGAGACGACGACGGCGGCGGCGGGTGAAGGTTGAGGGACTGTCGCGGGGTACATCAATCCTCCGGCGGACTGGTCGGAGGCGGAAGGCTGTCCGCTCCAGTCCAGCGACGTGGGTACGACTTGAAGAACATTACCTACGCGAACTACTTGGTTCGATCCTCCGCGAACGATCGGAGTCGACGACGATGACGACGACGACGAGGATCCGACGTTCGATTCTCTGCCGCGTATTGACACTGACGACGACGGCGGCGGCGGCGGTGGTCCGTTGAAATCTGCAGGCACCACTTGCAACACGTTCCCCACCTATCATCACGGCGATGAATCCGAGTTAACGTGAATGACACGATTCTGCATGCATTCTGACAAGGATTCGGGCGCGAAAAGGAAATAAAAAAGTGTACCTGTAGAACGGTAGTAGGTTGCTGACGATACAAATGCTGTTGCTGGTTCGGCGAGGGGTAACACACAGGCGAGTTGAAGCTGTCGTACTCACTCGGAACACCGTTCTGTTTTTTAATTCCCAACTCCAGCTCAAGCCTACAAAACGAAGAGAAACGGTTTCGTCGTACACACAAGTTCGGCTTCGGATCATCGAACGGGGGATGCCTAAGAGTGGGGTAGCTGGTGTTCGAGGTTCAGAATGATTATCGGTAGATTAGGCAGAGTGGAAAGGAAGCGGAAGGGTATCTAAGTTTAAGAGCACGATCTCTCGTATATGTATTTTACCTATCGTCAAGCGATAAACGTTTCGGAGAACCCGTGTTGTTGTCGTCAATGCAAGGCGGATAAGTCAAATTATTTTCAGTATAATAGTATTCGTTCACGACCACCTCGTTGCCACCACCACCACCACCACCAGCAGCAGCAGCAGCAGCAGCAGCAGCAGCAGTAGCAGTAAGAACAGGATACTGAAAACCTGACTCCATCTGCATGTCCGAGTTCCTGGACAGTACGGACTGCACGATAGTTTCTATTCGCCTGCCTCTGTCGGGGCAGCTACCTAGTCTCACACTATCGTGTTCCGTGTCCTTCCTTTCCCTCGAGCTTTCGCTGATTCTACCTCGCCCACCAATCGATGGTGATCTGAATCGACAGCAAGACTCCCTTACTCATTAGCCGACAACAACTCAATAAATCTACATTTATAGACCGCGCGCGCGCGTATCCCTCTTATGCATTCGCTTTCGTGTTTGCGTGTCTGCGCGTTTATTTGTACGCGAATGCATAAAGTTCGCGCGGTCTACCTTCTGTCTACAACACGATATATTCACCTGGAAGATCGTGAAGAAGAACGCAAACGATCGGCGGTGGAGCGAATCATTCTCGATCCCGAGCTGCATCTAGTTCGAGATCCAGACCTGGATCTGGACCTGGAACACCGCATAGATCGAGATCGGGACGTGGATCGAGATCGCGATCTCGATCTAGACCTGGATCTAGACCACGATTTGGACGCCGACCTGGAACGTCCACGTCCACGGAAATGAGACAACGACGACGGCGATGATCTTCTCGATCTTGTCGGAGACGAACGACGTCGGGATGATCTTTCGGTCCTTCGAACGTGCCTGTCTAGTTCGAATTCTCTGTCTCTCCTCTCCCAGTCGCCGCGGTGCCTGTCCCTGTCCCGCCTCGCACCACCGCTCTTATTTCTTCTTGAATCGACAATTTTTACATTAATATACACACACGCACATCGTTTTCTATTATTAATTAAGTAGTAATAAACATCGCGTTTCGCGTACCTGTGGTGGTGCCGTTTGTATTTCAAATGAAAGGGACCTTCCATAACGTCTCTTTCTATGCTCTCGTCCCTGTAGTATTTTTCTTCCGTGTAATCCGCTGCTGCGTTCAGATCCTGATGGCTCGGATTCTGATAAGATTCCACAGACTCGGCGGACTCTCTCGAGAGAACATTTTCGGCTGCCTCGTACGCCCATAAATTTCGATCGTCTTCGCGAAACGATCTATTATCTCTGTGCCTGGTCGTTTCCTCTGCCACGTTTCTTTCCCTCAACACTTCCGCCGTTACCGTCGATTCGTACGATCTATTTTCATCGTACTTCCTCCTCCTGTTCCATTCGTCTCGACCCTTGTCGGCAGATCCGTGATGCTTCTTAAAATGATCTGTACGCATAAACGAGCACGGTTAAATTAATACAAAGATCGTGCCTCGAGATGCCGACAAATAAAATTAATCACCTTTATTCGTGGTTAATCGTGGACTTCTCGCAGACCTTTCCCTCCTGTCGTCATCGATTCTACCTGTCGACCTACCTGTCGCCGACGCTGACGACGATCTGTTTTCATCCGTCATCCTCGACCGTTTGTCTTCTCTCCTTCTTGGACTTTTACTTCTACTTCTACTCCAGCTGCGACTCTGACTCTCGCGGTTCTCTTCATATTCCCAGGAACAGCTCCTCCTTCGTTTCTTGCGTCCGTCATTACCACTACTCAAAGGACTGGACCATCTCCTCCTCTTGCCCTCGCCGCTGCCTCCGCTATAATCCTTCGAGCCTCGACTGCCGTCTCTCCTGTCTCTATCGTTACTGAACTTCTCCCTCTTCACTTTACTACGAATGTCTCGAATTTGTTTGTCTTCTCCATTCTCTTTTCTGCTGTTGCCGCCACCGCCGCTGCTGCTGCTGCTGCTGCTGCTGCTGCTGCTGCTGCTGCTGCTGCTGCTGCTGCTGCTGCTGTTGCTGTTGCTGCTGCTGCTGCTGCTGCTAGGACTGCCCTTCCTCTTCTGTTCTGTTCTACTAGACACTATCGATCTCTGACTCTCATCGTCGCTAATGTCTTTGCTGCTACTCGGCATTCTAGATCTCTTGACGATCATCACTCGATCACCATCAGTCTTGTCAGACTCCTCGACGATGGAATTTAGCTTCATCGCTCCCATCGGAGAGTCTGACTTCGTACCGGTGGTGGTGGTGATGATAACTGGTCTCTTCACCGTTATCGTCGACGACGAGTCTTTCGAATCTATTTTAACATCCGTGATCGTGATCTGCTCCGTGTTCGAGGCAACAGCAGCAGTGGCAACGACGACGGTCGATTCGGGAATAAGTAAATCTTTCTCGTCTGCCTTACCGCTGCCGACCGTGTTCTTCTCGCTTTCGATCTTTCGGAACGGGTCTCCTCCGTCGCCGCTGCTGCCACGAGAGACGTCTTTCGATATCTGCGACTCCCTCAGCCTCTTCTTGTGGGCGTTCAAGAGCAACGTCGTAGTAGAGTGTCGCAGAGAACTGTCCGCGTTAGAAAGCAATTTCGTTTTCACGCGTTCGTTGCTTCGCCTGACTAACAATTGTTTAGGGATCAATTTAAGCGGCGCTTTGTTCTCTTCCCCGGTCTTCCGTGTACCAATGACGACGGACGGACTCGAAGCTTCTTTGTTCTTGCTGATTAATTTTTCGCGGAACTCCTCCGGTTCATATTCCACGACGTTCTTCTTCTCAGCGGCGATAATAGTACCAGCAGCAGCAGCAACAGCGACAGTAGTAGTGGTTGTCGATAACTTCTGTAACTCTTCGCACTCGTATTTGGCAAATATGTCCAAAGAAGACTTGTAATTGGGACCTGATTCGTTGATCGGGAAATCGCGCTCATAGCTCTCGATGGCTTCGCTCGTCGTTTTAACAGCCGTCTCTTTGTGTTCTTCTCGTGCTCCGAGGACCGTGCTCGTTTGTTCGAATTCCTTCTTAGGCTTCTGTGCCCCGAACATCCCGTCCCGATACTTTCCCGTCCCGATCCAAAGAGGTATGTTCGAAATTAACTGTTGTTCGTCGGATTTCGGAATCAGATTTTCAGTCTTCGATTTTTCGCGGGGATCGCTCTGCCCCTGCTTCAGGTTTACATTCGTTGATACGCCAGTGTCGGTATCGAGAACCGGGGTCTTCGTCTCCTCAGATTTCTGAGACGCGGCCGGAGAACTGGGACTGTACAATACCGCGTTCATCTCGAACATGTCCAACCGTCCTCGCCGCTGCCGATCTATAGTGGTCTCGTTCGTGGCAGTAAGCTCTTTCGTCTCGGATTTGCGTCTCGACTTGCTTCCGTGCTCTTCCGGACCCGTGACAACGGGACAAGACGACGACGCCGACGACGACGACGACGACGAAGACGAAGACGAAGACGAAGGCGAGGACGAGGACGAGGACGACGACGGCTCGAGCAACTCCGTGTCGTGGGATTTTCTCGAGAACAGATCGATATTCGAACTAGTCGCGAAACCTTTAGATTTCTTTAATTGTTCGAGTACAACGTTCTTATCATTGATCTTGGGTTTCGGTAATATCGTGTCGTCGCAAACTTTATTCATCTTTATCCATTCTGCTTCTTCTTCCTCTTCCCACATGACGGGAGCCTTCAGCTCATCTATCTTCTCTTGTTCGGCTTGCGACGTTATGTCCCAACGACTCTTCTTGCTCCTCCGTATGGAAACGGTATCGTGCTTCATCGACGACGTATCCGCCACCGCCGGCGCCGCATCTTCTTCCTTACCCGAATGAGCTTCGTTGTGGACCGTAACCGTAGCAGGAGCAGGAGCAGCAGTAGGAGTAGCAGCATCGATCGTAGAAATCGCATGGATCGTCGGTACTGTATCGATGCTCGTCGTCTTTCTATCACTCTTCTCTCGCGAGTACATCTCCTCGTGACGTTCGACGTTCCAGTCGTTCTTCTTTTTCTTTTTCCTCTGTTCCATGAGCATTATAGCTTCCCTCTCTCCCTCCTCCTCTTCCTCTTCCCATATCCTCATCGCGGACAATCTGTCCTGCCTCGTACTCTTAGATTCTCTCGAAGATTCCTTTTCTATAGCGATATACGTGTCCGTTTTCTTGTCGTAACGAACTTCCTTCTCCAATTTCTTCGAAGAACGCGAAGCTTTCTTTCCGGTCGAAGTCGTAGCAGCAGCAGCAGCAGCTAGCAGCAGCAAGTCGCAGGGTACAGCTTCCAGGCTGTCGACCTCCCATTCGTCGGCCAGCAATTGCCTCTTGGTCACTTCTCTTTCGAGTTGCGTCAACGAAGGGACGTTCAAAGTATCGAATTCAGTCTCACCCCACTTCTCCTTCTTCTTCTTCTTGTTGTCTAATTTCTTCGACCTCTCGACTTCTTGTATCGTCGTCGTTGTAGTCGTCGTCGTCACGTGTTGTTCAATCATACGTTCGCTCTCCTTCTCGGTCCAGTCAGCCAAGAACTCGCCGCTGCTACTGTTTCTCCTTTCTTTGTCCTTTTTTTTCTTCTTCTTCTTCGATTTCCCTTCGACGTCGTCTATCGTTTTCACTTGTACAACGTCCATCTGCTGCTGCTGCTGCTGCTGCTGCTGCTGCTGCTGCTGCTTCGCTGTGAAGCATTCTGCATCCTGCTTCTTCGTCTTTTCGTCCTTACTCCTCCGTTCGTTCTTCCCTTTTCCTATAATTTCAATAGTCCCGTCTATTTTCTCTCTGTTCCTCCTCTCGCTTTTCTCTGGTTCCAGCACTACCTCCTCCCATTCTTCCAAGTATTGTTCATCGGATTTACTCCTCTTATCCTCGTCTTTACGAATCTTGCCGTATACCAGTTGTCGTTCTCGTTCCTTCCCCCATACCTCGTGCTTATCTCGTTTTTTACCTCGTTCACCCGAAGACGTCGCCGCCACCACCGCCGCCGTCGTCTCATCTTTAACCTTCTTTTTCCGAGAATTCTCCGACGACTCCGAACCCGATTTTTGTATCACCTTTACCATGTCTTCGCTCGCGTTTCCCTCTTTATTATACTTTTTCTTTTGTCTAGATTTCTTGCGCGACGCCTTCTTCTTCTTTTTCTTCTTCTTCTTCTTGTTGTTTTGCTCCTCGTCGGACGAATCACTGCTGCTGCTGCTGCTACTGCTGCTGTCGCTGCTGCTGGACGAAGCGTAGCTCACCATCTTCCTTTTCCTCTTCTTCTTCGCTCTTGATAATTTTTTCAATTTCTTTTTCCGTTTCTCGGCTCTTCGTTTTTTCTGTCTTCTCTTCTTCGTTCTTGTGTCGTCGGAACTGGACGAATCGCTGCTGCTACTGCTGTTACTACTGGTGCTGCTGCTGCTGGTGCTGCTGCTGCTGCTGCCGCTGCTGGTGGTGGTGCTGGTGCTGCAACTGTCGCTGCTGTCGGAATCTGAGACCGATTCCGAATCGTGTGACACGTTTCGCTTTCTATTCTTTCGCTTCTTCCTCTTCTTCTTCTTCTTCTTGTCGTCCTCCCCGGCGGATTCCTCTTCGACGGAGGAACTGGACGAACTCGACTGCTCGTCGCTGCTGCTGGAACGTACTTTTTTTTTCCTCTTCTTCTGTTTCCTGTTCTCTCGGCACTCGGAATTCTCGTCGCTCATACGTTCCACTTTGATTTGAACGTTCTCCCAATCGCTGGGTATCGACTTCGAGTCTTCCGATACATTGTTCTCGTGCACATTTTTATCTTCAGTTATCGAATGTTTGTCGGCTGATGTAACCGACGGATATCGTTGACGAGAATCAGCAGCAGAATCAGCAGCAGCAGTAGCGGCAGCAGTAGTAGTAGTAGTAGTAGTAGTAGTAGTAGTAGTAGTAGTAGTACTAGTAGTAGTAGTAGTAGTAGCAGCAGCAGCAGCAGCAGCAACAGCAGCAGTAGAAGAACCGGCCGTCGACTCGTTGTCGATCTTTAGAACTTTCTCTGCATTCCCAATTTCATCGATCTTGCACTTGTCTTCCACTTTACACGGCAACGACGATTTCTTATTAGCAGTAGTGGTAGTAGTGTCAGATTCTGATATATTACCGTGCTCGACGAACGGCGGGTAATTGTTGTCTTCAGGCGGCGGAACGTTAGTCTCGATGTTAAACTCGTGGTAGCTCAACGACGAAGCTTGTTTGGGCGGTGAGGAGGAAAGTTCTTTAGGGATATCGCTGCAGACCATCTTCATAAACTGTTCGTATTCCGATGCTAATTTTTCATTGCCTTCGGCGATCAGAAGTGATGCAGAGGACTGTTGCTGGCCATTGTCGTCGACTTTGTCGCTTTTAACTTTAGAAACCTGCTTCACCTGGTCTTTATTCTCCTTCTCCTTCCGTTGTCCAGCGTCGTCGTCGTCGTCGTCGTCGTCGTCGTCAATGTCGTCGTTATTGGTATTCTCTTCTACCGAACTAGACCCTCCTCCAGTAGCATCACCACCATCACGATCGGGAGGAGCAACTTGGTTTCCCAATTCTGAAATCAACTTCGTATTAAATATTCTGTGGCTTAGTTTTCACTAATCTTGTAGTGACAATTCTGTACTTTCATTGTTTTCTTTTTTTTTTGTAAGCGAGTATGCTAGGTTATATTTTTGAATTTTTTGTTCTCTTTTTTCTGTGTTTATATCATATTTTGTTTATATGCTTCTATCACATGTTATACTGGGCACTGCCCGTAAATTGAATAAATTAAATTAAATTAAAATTAAATTATTCTCACCTTGCGTAATGTTGCTTGCTGCAGATTTTACTTGCGTCTCGATATCTTTCTCGAGATCGTTCATCGACAAGCCGTCATCATCATCATTATCATCTTCATCGTCCTCGCTGTCCCACTTCGATCTGGGTAGCTGCATCGCGTTAATCGCATGCCACTTCTTAGTGTTAGAATCCTGTTGGCTGAGATCACATTTGCCGATCGCTATTTTCAAATACCAGTTACGCACACGTAGAGCCTTCTCCTCCTCCTCCTGTTGTTGCCGCAGCAGTGCGGTAACGTTGCCATCGTGATCGTCATCGTGATCGTCATCGTCATCGTCATCGTCTCTGAAATCGTTAGAATTTGAGTGGGTAAAAGAGAGGTGAGGAGGGGGAGGGGGAGCTGTGGATTGTAGTAAAGCGGAAAAGCGAAAGTCGCAGAGAAAACCGTGACAACAATCGTTACCGTCGTCGTCGTCGTCGTGTAAGATCTGGCTCGCAAATCTCCCGCATTTTTTCCCGATGATCAGCGGTGACCGCTTGAAGAATTCGTTGGTGGCCGATAAAAAGCGATACTCGTGGATTTTCCGCATAGAACAGTTGAGGTTTTCCTCGTTTAGTCGTTCTGATCGATTCCGGAGGGTACTGTTTAGGACCGCCGTCGAGTCCTTCGGCGACGAAAGCGAATCGTTTCAAACGATCGTCGCTCAACATTAATAGTTGCTCGAAGTGACGCAGGTAATCCTCACCCGTTCTGCTGCCGTGTAAAATTCAATAAAAATCATTCGTCGTCGTTGTCAAACATGTATCGAAATATATATATATATATGTGTGTGTCTGTGTGTATAGTTTTCACGTGTCAGAGGGAAAACGGGAGTCAATTGGAAGGGAACGCGAAGGTGGAAGACGAAGATCGGACGACGAACCCGAATACAAATCTACCTGCTTCTCACTGCTGGCCGATCGGAATAATCACGTTTTCTGATTTCAATAAAATCGTCGATCGTTACATTCAATCTCTTGAATTCCACCCACGTCATAGAACGCATCGCACATTTCTCCTTTTCTTTATCCTTCTTATTCAGATCTTTCACCTCGGTCCCTGCTTCTTGCGACGTATGCTCATTTCTCTTCTCCCTCTTTTCTTTCTTCTCGCGAACGTCATCCCATTTATGTTTCTCATTATCCCTATTCTTCTCCCTATCTTCCTCCTTTCTATCTTTGTTGTCTTCGTGTCTGTTATCGTCTCGTTTATCCTTATCTCTTCTACGTTCTCTCGTCTTGTACTGCCGTTCTTTCTCTTTACCAACACTGTTTACTCTCCGTTCCTCTTTTCCTGCTGCTACTGCTGGTGCGTGCTGTCGTTTCCTGCTAATCAATCAATCAATCAATCAATCAATCAATCAATCAATCAATCAATCAATCAGTCAGTCGATCGACGAACGAACAAGATGAAACGCAAATATAAACGAAGAGAAGCTACTTATTGAACACGTTATTGAAATCGTTTTGCGTTGTCGCGGGTGTCAGATACCTTTCGGAACATTTATTTTCTTTCGACGTACTCTTACGAGGCAGGCTGTCGTCAGCAGTCACTTCTACGTCTCGTCTACTCATCGACCTGTCTCTCATTATCTTTACATTCTCCAGCAAATTCTGTACATTCCTATTTACATAGCTCTCCTCTTCCAAATTAGCTGTAAAACAACAGAAAACAACAATTCAGTATAGTCGGTGCCCCACGTCGACCACTTCGAAATCGAAATCGATCATCATCATCATCATCATCATCATCATCGACAATCCTGTGTACCTGCAGCCATAGCTTCGGCTAATAACATTTTACTCTTCGATTCTTCCCTCCTGATCTCCTCAATAGCGAGTACCCGTTTTTCCTCTGCATAATTACACAAGACAATTACGATTAAAACGAAAAAGTACGAAATATAAATATGAGGAAATTTGGACGATCCAAATCAATCGAAAAGAGAGTATCGTACCTGTTTTTTTTTTTGATTTACTACTACCGACACCACCATCACCACTACTCGAATGCCTATTGTTGTGAACTTGCACAGAGGAGGAGGAGGGTGAGGAGGAGGAGGAGTAGTAGTAGTAGTAGCAGTAGTCCGAGTCTAATCCAATGTTCGAAGAATGATTCTGCGATGATTTTCCATCGTCTCTCGTTGTCGCACTCGTCTTGGTCTTGGTCTTGGTCTTCAATTTCTTGGACTCTGGAGTTTGCGGGCTGCTTTTATTCTGCTGAGCTTTCGGTAGGACGTTGAATTTGTTGGCGAACGCCAACAATCTCTTCTTGGCTTGAAGCTTTCCTAGCACGGGCTTGAGCAACTTTGGGCTCTCCAACGGCGTGGGCGTGTCTCCATCATTGGCTCGTTGTTCTTGTCGTCGTTGACTTTTCGCACTATCCGGTGTCTCTGACATTTGTACATCGTCGATCACAGGATTGCGAGTATCATCGTCCAGTGGTGTCGGTTCCTCTGAAGCATAAGCATCTTTCAATCGTAAACGATTCTGTTTAAAAAGCTTTGCTCTCTGTACGTACAAAATTATACTACCCGAGTCACGACAATATATGTATATATTTTATTTATAGCAAGAAACAAAACTGGGATTCAGAGTCAGATAAATCGCTCACCTTGTGAAGAATTACAAATTACGTCCCTCTCTGTCGTCGTCATCATTATCCTCCTCACTTTCTCATGCATTACTCAACGATTATCAGGAGCTGATTAACAAAAGCTTCGTTCGCCATGCTCAATACGTGCGCTTCATATTCTACAAAGTGAACACATACACATATATACACACACACCCACACACACACACACACACATATATATATATATATATGCGTACAGTGAATTTATACACGAGGCGACAATGATGATGTTCGTAAAATAAAAAAAGAAGAAAAAAAATTCTCGTAAGAAGCACAGAGGAACAGTACAACGTACAAATGTACAGGTATATATACTACACGTACTACACAACTACAACATATACAGTATCGATGCATAATCGTCGTCAGGACCAACATAGTAAAAAGAAATAGTTTCGAGAAAAAGAAATCGTAGATACACCGGTAAAAAACTGGTCGAAACGTAGAATGCACCTACATGTTAGATACACGTATACCTAGGTAGGTAGGTCGGTAGAACGGCGGAGCTTTCGAAGGAAATCTAAAAGATAATAACAAGTGTAATGAAACGAGTGTTCCCGGACCACCTAATCTTTCTCCATTCGGCGGACATGGGAACGGGCACTTCTTAAGGTTATACTCATACTTGCCTTGCATCGCGTACAGTTCTACGCAACGATGACGACGATGACGACGACGCCTACGACGACGACGACGACGACGATGAACCGACAACACAATTCGGTCGACGTGAACGAGCCGACTTGGAATAAAAGAAACTACTTGGCAAAAAGAGCAATCGGGGACAGGGGAAATGAAAAGAAGCAAACACGTTTCTTGGTGTTTGTTAAAACTCACCTTGTGCAGAGTGCTGCTAAGTAATAACCGAGGACAAGTACACATATCGACCGAAACGAATGCGACGAAAGATTCTGGTCGTTTACTCGGTGGGTTTACTCGATTTTACGATTCGTTTCAAATCCACTTCGTCGTTGCTGCTGCTGCGTATTTCTCTAAACCAAACGTGAACGATCCCAATAATACGTGAAAAGCGTCAGACATTTTAGCATTTTAGCCGAATCACTCATACAGATCGCAGCCGGCAGGCAGCAGCACAGGCGTAGGTAGGCAAGCAGTACACAGGTGGCAGCAGTAGCGTGACACACGTGACCGCGAGTCAACACGTCAGTTCTCAGTCTCAGACAGGAAGTAAAAAGAGTAGAATTTATGTAAACGTACATGTTGATTATTATATTCATATTACATGTAGTTGCAAATAGACATTAGACAAACGTGACACGAACGACAACGGTGGTAGCGCCGCCGCGTATATCAATATTCCGCCTGCTCATCGCTGCCCGTCGTCATCGTTCTTACTTATAGAATTCATGTTCAGACTCGTCTTTCTTGATATTATTCTTGTATCCTTTCTCAAAGTCCTTCGCCAGGACTATGTACCGATTCTCGCGAACCGCGTGCATTCCTGCTTCCTGGCAAATAGCGTTGATATCAGCCCCGGAGATTCTGTCCGGTCTCGCCACGTAATCCTCCAAGTCCACCTCTTCGCTCAAATTCATCTTTGCCGTGATCGTCGAAAAGATCAAACGTTTCTGGCGACGGTCAGGCAGAGGGAATTCGATCTTTCGGTCCAATCGACCCGGACGCAACAATGCAGGATCCAACGTGTCAGCCCTGTCAACGACAAAACCAGAACAGAAATGACATTAGCCAGACGATAACTAGCGAGTGCGAGAGCGGGTGACAGAGACGTTCGATGAACAGCCTCACCTATTCGTAGCCATTATAACTTTCACGTTTGTAGTCTGATCGAACCCATCCATTTGATTCAGCAATTCCAAAAGTATACGCTGGACTTCGCGATCGGCACCGGTCTGGGCATCGAATCTCTTGGTCGCTATAGCATCGATCTCGTCGACGAATATGATCGCAGGCGAATTTTCTTTAGCCAGACGGAAAACGTCGCGGACCATTCTCGGTCCCTCTCCCAAATATTTCTGTACAAATTCTGATCCCACCACGCGAATAAATGCAGCTGAAAGAACGCAGCCGGTATCAATCGCAGATGGAACATCGATCGATCGACCGATCGGTCGCGAAAAGGTTCTCACCGCGTGCGATGTGAGCTGAGACTCGCTCATAATCGCAGATACGATGAAACACTCTCAACACCAATCGTCGAATTCCTCTCTCTTTCTATCTCGTACCTGTAGTGTGTCTAGCCACAGCTTTCGCGAGCATCGTTTTGCCGCATCCAGGAGGGCCGTACATCAGCACACCTCTCGGTGGGTCGATACCGATCTGCTTGTACAATTCGAAATGAGTCAAAGGCAGTTCGACCGCCTCTCTGATCTCTTGCTTCTGCATATCCATGCCCCCGATGTCGCTGTACTGGATATCAGGCTTTTCATCTGTGCAATCGAAACGAAAAAGAAATCAGAACCGGAACAACGCGCGCAAGACGACGACGACGACGACGACGGCGGCAAGACGGCAATCGAACCTGCTTGCAACATCGAGATGCTGGAATCGGCCTCAGGTGGCAGAACGTCTACCAGAGCATTGCTGTGCTTATGAAGAGCGACGCTGGCGGAAGGCTTCAACAATTCTCTGTCGATGGTAGAAAGAATCCGTACGTAATAATTGGAGCCGGTAGTGGAGCCCACAATGCCAGTATTTTGGTCCACAGCTTCCAAGAATTGGCCAATGACCAAAGGAACGCTTTGTATGCGTTTCACTTCTTCCTGAGCGTGCAAATACTCCTTCTTCAAGTTACGTTGCTCATCTTTAATATACTCTTCCTGTACCTCGAGAAATTCCAACATCCTCTGCAGTCTCTGTGAAACGACGAACCGAAACGTACAATTTGGATTCAACGACATCGTACAGACGGTACAGAGATCAGAAATCACAACTCGTACACGGATACAGTGCTAGACTGCTCGGTGGTTCACCGGTTTTACCTTGTACTTGGTATAAAGATCTTCCACGTCCAATTCATCCCCAGCAGTAGCAGCAACAGCACCGGTATAATGTCCGATCATCGGTTTGCAATCCATCTCTCCAATATCCTACGAAATTCAATAAAAATTCGAATTTGTGATCAAACTCGCGATTGAAACGTAAAATCGGGGTCAGAGACAGACGGGGGCGTAAGAGAGAGAGAGAGAGAGAGAGAGAGAGAGAGAGAGAGAGAAAGAGAGAGACCAGTTTGGAATCTGGACGATTCCGAAACCGTTGTTCAATTAATTTTCACACACCCACACACGCACGGACACACAGAGAGAAAGTAAGAACGGTAATGAAAGTACCTTATCGGGCAAGATAATACCCATCTCTTCCATCGTTCGAAATCAATCTTTCAATCAATCGTTTCAACCGATCGTATTACGCGTTTCGGATTCAACAATCACGCCATGGATGACACGAATGACTCGAGATTTTCAAGCGAATAGATTTACCTCGCGCTACTCATGTATGTACAGTATGTGCTGCCAGCAGCAACGGCCACTAATCGGTCATCGATCGCGCGAAGACAAGATAAGTACATCGAACACGAATTACGAAATTATTCATATATAAATATATACGTTCGACGTTAAAGTTCGATCGATTCTTTCACCGAATCATAAACGTGAAACAAAGCGTATTCCAGCGTCAAGCAATACGATATTTTCGTATTTTTACACACACGAGCATGCGCACGCAGGAAATAAAAGTGCTCATGTCCAAGCTTCGTGTTTCCCATCTAGTACATGCATGATACATGACATAGTACCGAAAATGCCGCGCATGCGCATACACACAAACACAGTACGTATGTGAACGGACAGCCAATCAGTGATGAGGGCCAATCAGGGCCGGGTTTTCTCGCACATGCGCGACTTTTTCGGCATCAGTAATGTACAATTTTCGATAGAATGGGGCGCCGCGGTCGCCCTGCATAATTTTGCGAAAACGATTACAAATTGAACATCAATTTTACTGACAACAGTCTCCGTCTCGGTCTTCTCCCGTCAATATTACCGGCATCAGTCTTCGTCTCGGTCTTTTCCCGTCAATATTACTTCCAGGAATCCGAGAACCCCTTGGGTTCCAAAATATGCGCGTTAACATACGTTATTGAAAAAGCCGCACATGCGCGAGAAAACCCGGCCCGTATCTCATCACTGCTGCCAATACGGACGATTCGAAAGTTCAACCAAGTTCAACATGGTACAACAACAAGAACAACAACGACGACGACGACGACGACAATAAATCGTACGATTTTAGACCGAGTCCAAGTCACGAGTTCACGTCTGTACGAGCGATTCACTCACGACCAAAGCCAGTAGTAAGTAGAAACGCGATGAAAACGAATTCAGTTCTCGTCGAAAAGAAACGTCACATCAATTCCAAGATCATTGCGTATCGTACTCTAGAGTAACTCTAAATAGTCGAATGGAAATGGTATCGTAATAACAGTAATATCGTAATAATAGTAACAAGAGTTCAATCTCGAAGGAATCGACAATCAATCAACGCCGACAATGGTGATGGAAGAACAGCAATCCGACATGGAACTGGACTCTGAAAGAGTTCCTGTGCCACAAGTGCAGCAGCAGCAGCAGCAGCAGCAGCAGCAGCAGCAGCAGCGTCAGCAGCAGCAGCGTCGGCGGCAGAAATCAACGAACGACAAGCACGGGGAGGCGGCGATCATCGACAAAGACACAGGCGTCTCTCGCAACAACCGAAACAAACCAAGATTGAGGAAGAAAGCTTTGCACGCTGCTATATTGAAACAAATGGAATTCTACTTCAGCGACGCGAATCTAAGGAAAGACAGATTTCTGAGCAGTCTGATCAAGGAGGACGATCCATGTGAGCAATTCAAACCTTTGACACTTCGATCCGTTTCATTATCCGATCCGGCATCTCGACGATCGTCATCATCAGCATCGCGACATCCATGCACGCGCGAAACACGCTTCATTCACATTCAATTTCAGACGTCGACCTGAACGTGTTTCTAACGTTCAACAAAATCAAGGAGTTGACCACCGACGTGAACAGAATAGCCAAAGCTCTGCAAGTATCGAGGTCGGCGACGGGGGGGGCGACGACGATCCTTTCGTTGTCGGAAGACGGAATGAAGGTCCGTCGCGTGACTCCTATAGTCCGACGGAAGAAGGAAAACATAGACGACTGCACGGTGTACGTACAAAATTTGCCTCCGGACGCGGACCACGAAACACTGAAATCCATGTTCTCCCAGTACGGCCAAGTCGTATACGTCTCGATACCCAGGTTCAAGAAAAACTACAGCAACACTAATAACAACAACAACAACAACAACAACAACCAGAACAGGAAAATCAAGGGTTTCGCGTTCATCGAGTTCGACGAACCCGAGAGTGCCGAGGAATGTTTAAAGGTAAGCGTAGATAGACGTAGGAATGAAACGTCATCGCGAGACACGAAAACATCGCAAAGTCTCGTCAATCGTTATCGTCGTATCATCGATCTATCTATCCGTGTTTCTCATTGTCCCGGTTTGTCCCGCATCAGGCATTTCAAAAGAAGGGACGTATCTTACCTTCGTACACAGCTCCCGAGGAACTACTCAGCATAACTACTTTCGACGAGCCAGAGAAAGACGTGGTAAAAAGAATCAGAGGAAATCTAAACGAAGAGCAGCAAAATCCGAGAACAGAGAACGACGGCGACGGAGACGATGACGACGACGACGACGACGAGGAGGAACGGAGGAAAGGAATGGAAATGGACAACGAGAACGAAGAAGAAACAAACGTTACGAATACCTCCGAACCGGACGACAACCAGAAGGAGAAGAATCACGACGACCAGAAGAAGACGAGAAGAGAAAAAGAGGAGAAAAAGAGTAAAAAGCGAAAGCGTAACGATTCGACAGCAGAACATTCAGAATCGACGACGGTGGAGGAGAAGAAGCAGCAGCAGCAGCGGGACGACGAATCGGTAAGAAAGAAAAAGAAATCCAAGCATACAAAGACCGACGAAGACAACGAAAAACAGAGCGACGTCGAAGCACGTTCAAGTATCGCGACGATCGAGGACGAGAACGACCGAGTATCGAACGATCGGACAGTAACCGACAACGACGACGACGACGACGACAGAACTCCGGAGCTAGAGAACACGAGGGACAAGAGGAAGAACAGCAATAAAAC